>NW_027397066.1:108234889-108312369 GCF_003265705.2 Callorhinus ursinus | reverse complement strand
ACACACACACACACACACACACACACACACACACACACACACACACAGGTCTATTTCTATGGCTTATATTTATTTTATTGGTCTTTCTACTCCTTATGGTACCAAATGTCTGACTTTAAAAGTTAAAGATAATGATACTATTTACACTATGTTAATCATTAAATTTCAGAACTGTTCAGAACTGTAACTGTTGACCTGTTTGATTCCAGCAGTTTAAAATTTTTGAACAATTCTCTACTTTGATTGGTATAATCACACTGATCGAGCCAGCATATGCACACCAGTGCACATATATACGCAGCTAGGATCCTATACTGAATAGATTATTATTTTTTAAAATAATTAAATTATCTTTTTAAAAGACTAAAATCATTTATATTAATATTTGAAAAAAAGAATGAAGTAGGGTGATTATATTTCAAACCAATGAAACACGAACCTGTCTGGGGGTTGGGGCTAGCGCGGGGTCCACACATGCAGGTTAGGGCTATGGACCTGAGCCTTCTGGCCAGCTCAGAGTGATCAAGAGGTGCACAGGAGTTTCCTTATCTAAATACCAGCTGTGTGGCTACAGAGAAGGAAAGAGTGAAAGCCTAAATCCTGTCAATGATCAAACACCAAAAATCTTGTCAGAATTATTACATCTTTACTTACAAAAGTCAAACATTCATTGATATTTTTGGCCATAACCTGAACCCTGTCTTTCACTTAATTGCTATTCTTGTTAAGTCACAAGATAATACATCAGTATGTCCCATTTATCTAAGTGCAGCTATAAATTTAAATAGTTTAAATAACCAAAAATGCGCTCAGAATATGGGGACAACCTTCTGTCAATATGCATTTTACTTACCTTAATGTTTGCTCTTTTCATTTTATTTGTCTTAAATTTTTCCTCTGGAATCACATTCCTTCTGCCTGAGAAATACAGTTCAAATTTGCTTTAGGTGGATTTGCTAGTACAAATTTTCTTAGTTTTTGTTGTAAAAAATATTTGTATTTTGCTTTTATTCATAAAAGAACACTTTTTATTAGATGTAAAATTCTACATTTGCAGTTAATTTTTTTTAAATAGAAGATATCAATACATTAGCCATGGTTTCTGTTACTTCTGTTGAGAGGTCTGCTTTTGGTTTTCTTTTCTAATCTATCACTCCTTTCCAAGTAGTATGCCTAATCTCTTTCTGAGTACTACTAATATTTTCATTTTCTTTTTCTTTTCAGCAATTTTACTGTGATTTTCTGTGGTGCAATTTTTTTTAAATATTTAAACTGCTTTGGGTTAATAGTAATTTTTTTTTAAATCTTTGTTTTGATATTGTATATCAGGTTTAAAAAGTTCTTAACCATTTTTTAAAGATTTATTTATTTATTTTAGAGAGAGAGAGTGTGTGAGCAGGAGGAGGGGCAGAGGGAAAGAATGTCAAGCAGACTCCCTCCACCCCACACCCCTAGCCTTCCTGAGCACAAAGCCCACCAGTCTAGATCTCACAACCCTGAGATCATGACCTGAGCCAAAATCAAGAGTCAGATGCTCAACCAACTGAGCCACCCAGAAGCCCCATTAACCATTTCTCATCATTCATTGCTTTTATTCCTTTTCTCTTTCTTTGCTTTTCTCCTGGGTTATCTAATTCCATTTATGTTCAGACATCTCTTTGTATTCTCCTCTGTATTTTCAATCTTTTGTTTCTGTGTTTTACTCTGGTGTTTTCTTCAATTCTGCCTTCTAGTTCATTTATTCTCTTTTCAAACACATTAAATTTGTTATTACCTCTATTCATTGAGTTTTAGAAAAAAAATAGACTTTATTTGTTAGAATAGTTTTATATTTACAGAGCTTCCCCCTTTTAATAATATTTTATATTAACATGGTACATTTGTTATAATTAATAAACCAATATTGATACATTAATAATAACTAAAGTCTTCTGTTTACTCAGATTTCCTGAGAGTTTTTTTAAAGGTTTTATTTATTTATTTGAGAGAGAGAGAGAGTGAGCATGAGTAGGGGGGAGGGGGGCAGAAGGCTCCCCCCTGAGCCAGGAGCCCGACATGGGGCTTGATCCCAGGACCTGTACTGAGCCACCCAGACGCTCCACAGATTCTTAGTTTTATTTAATGGCCTTTTCTGTTCCAGGGTACTATGCAGGAAACCACGTTACATTTAATCATCTTATATCCTTAGGCTACTCTTGACTATGATAGTTTTATCAGATTTTCCTTGTTTTGTTGATCTTGACAGTTTTTAGGACTATTGTTCAGGGTAGCAAGCTCCTACACAATTTATCTGATGATTGGGATTCGTCATGATTAGACTGGTGTTGTGGGTCTTAGTGAGGAATATCACATGGGTAAAGTACCATTTTCATCACATTATGTCAAGGGTACATACAATTAATATGATTTATGACTGTAACTATTGATATTGGACATCTCACTGAAGTAGTTCGTGTTTGTCAGGTTTCTCCACTGTAAAGTTACTCTTTTTACCCCTTTCCCATACTATTCTCTTTGGAATAAGTATGTGTAACCCATTCTGAAGGACTGAAAAATGATTCTCCTCTTCCTTTAGGGCACAATATCTCCATGAATTATTTAGAATTCTGCATGGGGAAACTTATCTCTTCTTTCCTATTTATTTATTAAATCATATATTTATATTAATATGGGGTCACAGATATTTACTTATACATTGGGTTTTAATAAAATACTATTTTATTTTTTGTTGTTCAAATTGTTCCAGCAATGATCATTGGTATCTCTTTCAGTTGGCTCCCATGTCCCTTTTACATACCCACCATTGGGTTTACTTATTTTTTTTTCTCCTTATTTCCTGGCACTACAACATGCTGTAGGATCATCTTGCACATTGCCTGCTCCAGTTCTAGAAGAGTCACATCTCCTTGGTGCCTTCATGCCTTTTACTGGAGAAACCAAAATCTTGGTGCTGGGTGTGCTAATTGTTACTGGTATAGTCCATTAAGTTTTAATTTGGGTTATTTATTTATTCTATATTTTTGGGAATTATTATATTTCTTATTTTTAAAATGAGTTTTGTCCTTCCCCTTTTTATTCTGGTTTTCTTTTCCAACCGTCTGTTAAAATTATATTTTATTTCTGTAAACAGAGCAAATATAGTTAAAGTCTCTCTGATAATTCAAGTATTTAGAGTCCCTCTTGGGATGTCTTATTGGATATTGTTTCTTCTTTTGGTTATTCATGTGATCTTGCTTTTCACTTGATGATTACTTTATTGCTAGGGATATTGCATTTGAAAAATTATAGAAGTAATTCAAGATCTAGGATCATGACATATTTCTCTATTAACAGTTAACATTTGTGAATGGCAGGGGGCTAGGGGCACTAACATTGTAGCAACTTTCAACAGGAACAATTGAAAACCCCAAATTGGCATTAAAGCTATTGATCTCCATCTATACTATCTTACACTAGATGTCTGGTCTTCAAAACAACTTAAAAGGTATAAAAAATCAAGATAAATAGAACACTGCCAAGAGATAGAACCAGATTCAAATATGACACAGACATTAGAAGAAATAGAAATTTTTATTTTTTTATTTATTTTTTTTAAGATTTTATTTATTTATTTGACAGAGAGAGAGATAGCGAGAGAGGGAACACAAACAGGGGAAGTGGGAGAGGGAGAAGCAGGCCTCCCGCTGAGCAGGGAGCCCGATGCGGGGCTCGATCCCTGAACGCTGGGATCATGACCTGAGCCGAAGGCAGACGCTTAACGACTGAGCCACCCAGGCGCCCCAAGAAATAGAAATTTTTAAATAATCATGATTAAAATGATAAAGGCATTAATGGGGAATTTTTTAATGGTGTATCTAAAGAATTAATGAAAATATCCATGACTGATAAATGAACTACAAATATTTTTGAAGATCTGGGAGCACCAGTACTAGACCACTACCACAATACCCACCGAACAAGAAATTTTCTTCTTTGCCTGTTCCCCTCAACCTGTTCAAACTCTAAGGTACAACCTATGAAAGAAAAATTAAGATAGACTTCAATAAAATGAAAAATTTCTGCTCTGTGAAAGACACTCTCAAAACAATAAAAAGATAAGCCACAGTCTGGGAGGAAATATTTTCAAAAGACTTATCAGATAAAGGATTCTTATCTAAAATACAAAAGAACTCTTCAAACCCAACAACAAGAACATGAATAACCCAATTAAGAAATGGAGCAAAGACCTTGACAGACATATCACCACAGAAAACATACAAAAAGCAAATAAGCACACAAAATGATACTCCACATCATGTATCATCAGGGAAATGAAAATTAAAACACTAGGATACCACTGCGTACCTATTAGAATGGCCAAAATCAGAAACAGTGACAACACCAAATGCTGGTGAGGATATGGAACAATATGAACTTAAACTCATTGCTGATGGTGATGCAAAGTTGTATGGCCACTGTCGAAGACTGTTTGGCAGTTTCTTACATAAATACACATACTCTTACCGTATAATCCAGCAGTTGTGCTCCTTGGTATTTTCTAACATATTTGAAAACATATTACCACACCAAAATCTGTACATGGATGTTTAGAGCAGTTTTAGTTATTATTGCCAAAGCTTCAGAGCAACCAAGAAGTCCTTCAGTTAAGTGAAAGATAAATCGTGGTACCTTTACAAAACGGAATACCATTCAGCATTAAAAAGAAATGACCTATTAAGCCATGAAAAGACATGGAGGAAACTTAACATGCATATGACCAAGTGAAAGAAGCCCTCTAGAAAGGCTATATACTGTATGATTTCAACTATATGGCATTCCAGAAAAGACAAAACTATGGAGACAATAAAAAGATCAGTGGTTGCCAGGGGAAGAAGGAAGGTATGAATAGACGGTGCACAAAAGATTTTTAGGGTAGTAAAATAACTGTATAGTACTAAAATGATGGATATATGTCATTATGTATTTGTCCAAACCCATACAATATACAACACCAAGAGTGAACACTAATTTAAACTATGAACTCTCGGTGATAATAATTTGTTGATGTAGATTCATCTATTGTAACAAATGTACCAATATGGTAGGGGCTGTTGTTAAGGGGGAGGCTATGCATGTGTGTGGGCAGGGCTCCCATGGTAAATATCTGTAAATTCTGCTTAATTTTCCTGTGAACTTAAAAATGTTCTAATAAATAAATTCTTTTAAAATGAAGTGAAAGGCAAACATTAAGCTTATTGTTACATTCATGATTATAGTTTTTGTCATTTGTATAATGGCTATAATATGAAGGTTTCCAGATAGACATCAGGCAAATCAGTGAACAATATGTTCTATAAAATGAGATTGTTCTTAGAATGGCAGAGAACTAGTTTGCTCACTACATGCAAGAACAAAACTTGCAACTTTGAAAAGCTGGATTACCTAACAAATAGTTGAATGAGACCCATATTTCTTATAATTATTATTATTTAAATTCTATTATTGGATTTTATAGTCTTAATTTTTAATCTGGTTTTACTTGATTACTAAGGCTATTTCATTTTATTTTTATTTTTATTTTTTTTGAGAGAGAGTGAGAGAGCATGAACAGTGGGAAGAGCAAAGGGAGAGGGAGAGAATCTTAAGCAAGCTCCACGCCCAACACAAGCTGGACATGGGACTCAGTCTCACGACCCTGAGATCATGACCTGAACCGAAATCAAGAGTCAGACTCTTAACCAACTGAGCCACCAGACACCCCAGAAGCTATTTTAAAAGACAAGTTATTAAAAATCTTGTTTCAAAGCACATATAAACATCAAATTTGTGCACTAAAATGAGTCAGTCTTGAAAGAGCTTTTCAAACCTGGTAGAAACCACCTTACCTAAGTGATCAAAATTATCATAACCAGTACTAGGACAAACTAATTCCATGTGCTTGCTAATATGATATGCTAAGAAAGATTTGACATTATTTTGTGGTATTGCTCTTCCAAACAAGATAACCTGAACATAATCATGAGGAATATTAGAAATAGCCAAATTACAAGACATTCTGTTAATAACTGACCTGTTTCAAAATAAAGGATACTACAGAAACATGACAAATAGTTGTATTCCATGTTCCTGGACTAGAATAATAATAATTATTATTATTTGCTATGAAAATCTGATATAATTGGTGAAATCTAAATACGGTTTATACACTAGATAACTGTTATATGAATGTTAATTTCCTAATATTGATAATTCCACCATAATTATATAAGAAAATATCCTTATTCTTAACTAAACACACACTAAAGTATTTGAAATGTTTTTATTCTTCTTCCTAAATCTCACAATCTCTTTCTGTCTCGCTCTTCTCTCAATACCCTAAATAGATGAGAGAGAATTTTAGAGATATCAAAAAAAAAGGGGGGGGAGAGACATGGAAACAAAAATAGAGGGAAAAAGAAGAGAGAGACGGAGAGAGAATGCTAAAGTAAATGTGGCAAACAATAATTGGGAAGTATGGTTGAAAGATACACAGGAGTTGTATGACTAATCTTAAAAATTTTTCTGTTAGTTTGGAATTAACTGAAAATAAATTTCATTCCCCAAAGAGCATTTTTTTTTCTATGGATGGAGTAAATTTGCCTAAATAAATCGTTTTTAAACTTTGTGATTTTGATTTAAATCAATATGATGAATATGAAATGCACAAATATAACCACAACTTCCAAAATCAACACAACCCCAAAATATCAAGATATCCCTTTTTCTTTAGAGTTGTATTTCATATGATTACCAATGACCTTAAGATACGGAATCCATCATATTTACTTGTATTATCAATTTAACCCTCCACCTGAAAGAAATATGACTGTTTACTTTCTGCTAAATGAAATTGAGCTCCTTGACTTTGTCATGTAGACTTCTTACATTACATATTATTTGCAATTTTAAAGTCTGTGGATTATTATCCAGAGATAAAAGACATAAAGATTATTATTTAAAGTGTTAGGATAAATCATTTCTTTTGTGAAGGTAAGGCACCTACATTACACCAGTATTTGAATACATTCTAGTAGCTCTGACATTTTCCAATACTGACTTCTCCTGATTGATCTGATATTGTGAAGGAATAAATCTCAAGTTCAAAACTTTAATAAAAGCATCTGTCTACCTTATTTCTTCAAAAAGTGTAAGTTGCCTTTGATTTTTAAGGTTATCTTTGCAAAATGAATATTTTAGATACTTCTTAAACAGCATGTTATCACAAAACAAAACAGAAAAACCAAAAACCCAAATCAAAAAACTACATCACATTTTTCATTGAAAATTACCAGCTCCTGGGAATTCTACTCACTGGAAATTCCCAGTGAGGGGGAGTTTACATTCTTTGAGGTGGCAAAATCCAAAAGTAGTTTTCATCCAGTACTCTTGGAATTGACTTTGGACCCCAGAGAAGTTTTTCTGAAAAGGATTTAAAAATTTATTACTAAACATTGAAGACCTTCAGGCTGTAGGGTGAAAGGGCATGGCTGAATCCCAAAAAAACTGAGTTTGATACTAGGAAAGAACTCTAGGAAAGGCTCTGGTGACAGTGTTAACATGTGAGCAGAGGACTTTTAAGTGCTTAATAGCTAAGAAGTATTTAAGAAGTTAGAGACGGACTGAAGTCTTTTATCCATTTTGTTGAAAATGTTTTTTATTAAACTGTCAAATAAAGAAGTAATTTATATTACTGAATACAAACCAACAAATCATTTAAACAAACAAAGCAAAACAAAATTAAAACCTTAGGTCCTATATATTTGATACTATAGCTCTAATTTCAGTATAAATATTGAAATATTCTCTTATCCAGTATGCATATGTAAATGCATTCTATATGTCTTTAAACTACTTAAACATATGTAAATATGAGTATATTATAATTTATTATATTTGTATATTACCTTATAATATATAAATTCATGTGTACATATAGATTTATATATATGAGATGTATATATATTCTCAGAAGTATCCTGTAACTTTTAGAAATTAAAACATATAAAAATGGCCTCTAGTGTTCTGTGATCCTTACCATGTATTCTCATGACTGATTCTTATTTCCTTTTTAGGAATTAATTTAGGAGGAAATCCAGTCTCAAACTAATGCAAACATTCCTACAAAGTGTATGGGAATTCCAAGCAGTTTTACTGCTAAAAAACGTCAAAGAGAAACATCCCAGCAAAGCCCCAAATGGAAAAGAATGCCAACAACAATTAAGCTGAAGCAGCTTTACTGGTCCCACTGCTCTCACTTAGACTGAGTCGTGGAGCAGTATTTAATCAGAAGGGATTGGGAAAGGATTATAATGGATTTTGCTTACCTTAACCAGGGCGCTGAATGTTCAGCAATATGTAAACTTCAAGATGTAACTGAATACAAGATTTTAAAGGGAAGGTAGAATGCAGCAATGAGGGAGGAATCCCAATCTCTCTCCTCTGAACTTTAGAATTTGGGTAACTCAGCTGAACACAGCGGACCTAGCCTATTATTAGCAGCACAGTAGACAGTGGGAAATTGTAACTTATGCTTTAAAATTTAGTCTGTGCTCCAAAAATATATATAAAGGTAACATGGAGCCTGGCGTTTATCATCTGTAGACACAGTCCCTACATAATGTCGCTGACTTCTGTGTCAGTGGAGAACTCTAAGAAACCTTGTTCAATAGGCCCTCCACCTGATAAAGCACAGCCACCCTGAGACTGAACAAAAAAAGATGAATCAAATTTGTGTTTCCTCTTGTAAATCATCCACTCTCCTAAAGAGTCTCTTTAGTAACTGAAGTGCTTGATTTATGCAAAGATAGACATTTACTCATATTTTTATAGAAAATAAATAAATAAATAATAAATAAATAAATAAAAGTATCTAAATGAATAAATTTAACCTAAGTGTTCAGAGAAGCATTACAAACTATAATATATACTTATATTACTTACTTTTTTCCCCAAAGAAGTGGTTTTAAATATAAATGAAATTTCTGGTTGAATAAGATGCATCCAATTGAGCGTTATTTTTTTGGAATAAGCAAACAAAAAATGAACATTTACTATGTGCTAAGCACTTCACAATGTGTTTTGGGAGAGATTAATAGAAAGGAAATATCAACTTTGCATATTTCACAATCTCATGGGAATAATAATAAACATGGAGAAATCGTCTTGATACATGTCAGATAATAAAGCATTTTGAAAGACAGTTTTTAAAATGCAGTAATAGCTCAAAGCAGGAAGAGAGAAACTGACCAAGAGTAATGAGTAAGATCAGGAAGTGTTCATGGAGGGGTTGACATGTTGGCTGGACCGTCAAGGTGGAGTACAATTTCCATAAGTAGAAAAAGCTCTGAAGGATATTCTAGGCAAAGAGACAGATTTAGTGAGGAGATGGTCCAGAATAAAATTTATAGAGATTTGGGAGATGTTATGCAATGTATTTTTGCTTGGTCATGGACTTCATAACTTGGAGTTCAAGTAACTTACAAATCAGAGGGGCGCCTGTAGTAGACACTGCACTTTAGCTCAGGCAGACCTAACTTTTTTCTCTGTCACCAGGCTCCAGCACAGAAGATGAAAGGCTACTAATTCTCCTATCATGTCACTGCCTCTTAAGTTTGGCCATGAAACACTATTCTACTAATTCAGGAAAGAACCTGTGCTGGTGCTGTCTGTTACTCTGTTATTTCCTGCTGAACATTCCTAACTGATATATCACACCTTGAATAAATTGGGCATAAATGAAATGAGCACACTCTGGAGAGAAACTCTAAATATTCCCAAACCATCCTTTATTTTTACTACTGATAAATAACCTTCCAATGCTCAGATGAGAAGAACTATTGAAAGTCAACCCTTGCCCAGTTTGTCTCAGCAGAAGATAAGAACGGGGAACAATCTCCAGAGTGTAATGTGTCCAATGAAATGGCAGCAGCAAACAAACACAAAATAAAAATTAGTAAACAGTTAAAAAGAGAACCACTTGAAACACAAATCTCTCCATGAGGAATTCATGCTGTAATGACTGTTTGAAATGTGCATTATAGGAAAAGCTGAGCAAGATTAGATATTCATCAAAGTAGGTAGGGTAGAGCCCAGTGCAGACTGAAGACAAGAATGACAACTACACACATCCAGCTCCTAATCCCTCAAGAGCAGGATTTAAAAATCAGACAGCAAAGCAAGGTAAAAGATAACTAATTTCTATCATTTTAGGGAGCCACAGCAGATCTAGCTTACCCCACCCCCAGTCAAAGATAAATATGCACCAAGGAAGAAATGAACCCGATTTAATGCAAGAGAATAGAAGAATAAGTAAACAAACAAATAAATAAGGATAGGGGCTTATTAGGCAAAATGCAGAAGAAGCGCCCATTTTGGGAATAAGTTTGCCCCCAAAATACAAAAACAAATGTAGTTGCTACTCAGCAATGTCAAGAAATAATGAAACATCAATTTAATGAACTGAAGTTTCGAAGCTGACATGCTAAGACAACAAAAGAAAATCTAAAAGAAGTTGTCAGGAAAGAAATGAAGAAACAATAACTTTTCTCAACCAAGAGACATATTCGAAATAGCAAGGAGTGAAACCCTGATAATACACAAAACTAAATCAGTTATGTGTAGAATAAGGTTAAGGAAATCACAGTAAAAGCAAATAAAAATGATAAAGAGATGAATGATTAGAAGCAAAATGGCAGATATGAATGAGTATAACATAAAGATGATTATTATGTCTCTCAAGAAGAGACTAAAGCAAATAAAAAAATTAAATATAAAATAGAAGGCAAAAAAATATATTTCCTAAAATGAAAGGAGTGTTCTAGGAAATTTAATAGAAAGTGATAAAGGAGCAATTTATTCAAATGATGTTCCTGAAATTTAAGGAAAATTAATAGTAAAAATAAAGTCAGCACTTATTGCCTAATCCATGAATTATCTCTTTTAAGTAATTACTGAAAGAAAAACATTCTATGTGGTATTAATGCTTCCTTTTTTTTTTAATTTATTTAATTGACAGAGAGAGAGGGAGAGAGAGACAGAGTGAGAGGGAACACAAGCAGGGGGAGTGGGAGAGGGAGAAGCAGGCTTCCAGCCGAGCAGGGAGCCTGATGCGGGACTTGATATCAGAACCCCGGGATCATGACCTGAGCTGAAGGCAGTTACTTAACCAACTGAGCCACCCAGGCGCCCCTTAATGCTTCCTTATTTTACAGAAGAATAACTTGGCCAAGCTCATTCAGCAATTGAGCAATGGATTTATATTTAGGATCCAGGATCATGCCACTACAAAGCCTGAGTTTGTAATCATCATTCTATACAGACCTTCCTGGATTTACGATCAGTTATGTCCCAATAAACCTATCATAAGTTGAAAATACCATTAGTAGAAAATTCATTTAAAGCCCCTAACCTGCCAAACATCATACTTACCTTACCCTACCTTAAATGTGCTCAGAACACTTACATTAGTCTACAGTTGGGCAATATCATCTAACACAAAGCCTGTTTTATAATGAAGTGTTAAATACCTAATGGAATTTATTGACTATTGTACTAAAAGTGAGAAACAGAATGATTATATGGGTATAGGATGATTGCCAGTGTATCAGTTGTTTACCCTTATGGTTGCTTGGCTGACTGGGAGCTGTGGCTAGCTACCTCTGCTCAGCATCTCAAGAGAGTATCCTACTGGATATTGCTAGCTCAGGAAAAGATCAAAATTCAAAATTTGAAGCAGTTTCTATTGATTATGTATTACTTTTGCACCATGGTAAAGTTGAAAAATCCTACATCCAACTATTGCTAAGTCAGGAATCATCTGTATTCTATAAGATATTGAAAAATAAACACATTTACTTCTCAGCTGGTTGGTCTCTGAAGTCTCTCCAAGTGAGACACACACTTTCTTTTGAGGAGACATTGTCTATTGTCTTCACAGTAACCAATCTCCCCTAAAATCCCAATTTTCTTCAGGAGCCACCCACTCTCAAGTAGTTCATGTGACTCAGGAGAAGCTGATCCCACACCCAACTCTGAATGTGGGTATGTATTAGCTTAAGCTGATCATGGGCATCTCAGCTTTTTTGCCAGGCATTGGTTAAAGAATCTTGGCTTATACTAATCAATGCATATTATTTTCTGATGATTATTACTGAGTGAGCACTTCACCTGAGTTGGACCAGTCATACTGAACAGAAAAATATTTATATTCTATGGCTCTGGGACAAAGTCTGCTCTTTCTTGTCTTAGAAGTGAACAAGGAAGTGTGTCGCCTTGTTTTCTGCTAATAGTCATCTTATGATGATGAGAATAGACCATCTGAAGAAAGGAAGAAAAATCTGCATACCAAGGAAGGAAGAGTTGAGAGAATAGCAAATAAATGGAGCTACAGCCTGGAACTATCCTACTTTCAGACTTTGGGTTATGTGAGATACAAATATCCTTGTTTTAGCCATTTGAGTCAAGTTTTTTGATATTTAATTGGCACAACTATTTTCATTAATGACACACATGCACACCCACACATGCACACAAACACACACATGCACACCATATGATATTCATGTTATTGAATATCAAGGACATCATATCTACTTGGGCCTTTGCTTTAGTTATGTGCCTTTGTATTCAGAAAAATAGTGTTTATTTCTACATTTAAAGTTAAAATGGGATGCTTAAAGTAGTCTACATCTACTGATTGAAGAAAATAGAAAAAATTAACTTCTTTCCTGGTCTATGGCAAACACAAAACTAGATTTTTGTCAATTACTATAGAAAAATAGTAAATAATATTTGTAAATTAATAAATATGCTTTAAAATAGAAAGACATGAGTATCGTTTTAGCAGAAGTTAAGAAGAAAGACTATATTTCCATGTCTCTAGCCTCTCTCTACTTGGATGATACATGTCATCTCAAATTCCTGCTCTTCTGCTAGTTCCCATGACAAAGGTGACATTAACTAATGCTGAAACATTAGCAGGCAACCCCAGGCTTCCTGAAGCTGTCTGAAGTCCAGTCTCTAGATGGCTTCACTGGTTTTTGCTTGCTTGCCAGTTACTGAAGTAATTTCAACAGTATCCCAGAGTGCGCAATAAGTAAGAAGAGAGAAGAACCATTTTGAGCATCAGCCTCTGGTTTTACAGAAAGTGTAAAATGAATGCATGAAAGAGATCGGCTGGAGCCACTGAAGTCAGGGTTTGATTCACATGTCATCTCAAAGACAGGAACAACAAGCTTTGATTCCCTTTCTTTCTTGAATGCTGGCGGTCATACCCAGACTAATGTTGAAAGAGTGGCAATGAGAGATGAGGCATTATTAGTTCAGGGAATTTCAACCTTATTGACCTTCTAAGGCCATAGATTTGGCCTGATGAAAATAGTATCTCTATTAGAGAAGTCTTTCGGCTAAAAGTAATATATCTCCTCTTGTTTAAGCAACTGGGGACGGAAATGTTTATGTTTGCTCTTGGCAAATTTGAGCAGAAGAGGCAGTTTGGGATCAGATGATGGGTAGGCCCATCTTAAAGATTTTTGTCTTTATTCTAAGAGCAATTATAAATAATTGATAACTCATATTACATGGAAAGGAAGTTTGGGGTCAAATATGAATCATGGGAATTTAGTCTATAGCAACCGTCAGGCATTAGAAATGGAAGCCTAGGATTTTTTTTTAATGTTTTATTTATTTATTCATGAGAGTCAGAGAGAGAGAGACAGAGGGAGAAGCAGGCTCCCTGCCTAGCAGGGAGCCCAATGCGGGACTCGATCCCAGGACCCTGGGATCATGACCTGAGCCGAAGGCAGACACTTAACCATCTGAGCCACCCAGGTGCCCCAGAAGCCTAGGATTTTAAATAAAGACCTGTATATTAGCCCTAAAGATATAAAGCATTTTAATAAAGACAGATTTTTAAAAATTAAAAAAAACAGGATAAATGTGTAGAGAATTTGAGTGAAGAAGAATATGCTTCCATTCTATTCCACACCAATGATGTTAAAGGTTACTTGCAATATCAACATAAAGACATTTTCATAAACGTGAGGACTCAGGAGTTCTATCCTATATATAACCTTCTCACAAAGCCCTATTTATTAATGAAACCCAGCACTAACCCAGAGATATCCCAAAATAAAGATGGGGACAGGGTTATAAAGGATAAACAACAAGTTTTAATTTTCTCTAAACAATAAACTAAACCTGAAACTCTTTGGAAATTACATATATAATACAGAATGCAAATCTCAAAGTTCCTGAATAAAATACTATGGAATGGGCGCCTGGGTGGCTCAGTTGGTTAAGCGACTGCCTTCGGCTCAGGTCATGATCCTGGAGTCCCGGGATCGAGTCCCATATCGGGCTCCCTGCTTGGCAGGGAGTCTGCTTCTCCCTCTGACCCTCTTCCCTCTTGTGCTCTCTATCTCTCATTCTCTCTCTCTCAAATAAATAAATAAAATCTTTAAAAAAAAAAAATACTATGGAATAAAAATAAACTGGATTGAGACAAACATCATGAAATAGACTATCAAAAATTTGGAAAGATAATTAGAAGAGGAAGTGTAAGGTACAACTTCTTTTATCTTTCTTTTTTTTTTTTTTAAAGATTTTATTTATTTGACAGAGAGAGAGACAGCGAGCGAGAGAGGGAACACAAGCAGGGGGAGTGGGAGAGGGAGAAGCAGGCTTCCCGCGGAGCAGGGAGCCTGATGTGGGGCTCATCCCAGGACCCTGGGATCATGGCCTGAGCCGAAGGCAGATGCTTAACGAATGAGCCACCCAGGCGCCCCCTTTTATCTTTCAAATAAGGAATAAAAATGTTTGCTTCAGTATGATACTAATGAATTAATAAATATTGATTCGACTGTTTTATTTAAAGTTACAAAGTAATGAATAAAATAAATAAGTTGTATATCTTCCAAATTATCATAACAAAAAAAGAAATAGAAATATTGAAAAAGACAAAAAATAAAAATATTTATTCAACCTTTTGGTGAATATTTATGGGGTTACTATTATTTCTACACCTTGTTTAGAGATACAGTGGAGAGAAAAATCAGCATGTCCCTGTCTTTGTGGAATTTTGAAACCACTTTTGGAGTAAAATATTAAGTCAATAATCACTATGAAATTATTATCACTACTGACTTTTATAAAAGCTAAATAATGAAAGTAAAGTCTAAAAGCATATAACTGGGGACGCCTGGGTGGCTTAGTCTGTTAAGCATCTGCCTTCAGCTCAAGTCATGATCCCAGGGTCCTGGGATCGAGCCCCACATCAGGCTCCCTGCTCCGCGGGAAGCCTGCTCTCCCTCTCCCACTCACCCTGCTTGTGTTCCTGCTCTCGCTGTGTCTCTCTCTGTCAAATAAATAAATAAAAATCTTTAAAAAAATAAATAAAAGCATATAACTGGAGCCTGTGACATGGTCTTGGAATAGGGAAGTTCTCTGAAAAAAGAGCAATGATTTGATGGTGAAGAGGAGGAAAGAGAAATTCGGTCAGTGGAACCAGCTTGAGCAAAAGTTCTGAAGGAAGGAACTTGGGCTGTGAAGAAAATGAAATAATATATTTTTTTAATTTAATTTTATTTTTTTTAAGATTTTATTTATTTATTTGAGAGAGAGAATGAGATAGAGAGAGAGAGCATGAGAGGGGGGAGGGTCAGAGGGAGAAGCAGACTCCCTGCTGAGCAGGGAGCCCGATGCGGGACTTGATCCTGGGACTCCAGGATCATGACCTGAGCCGAAGGCAGTCGCTTAACCAACTGAGCCACCCAGGCACCCTGAAATAATATTTTTATAATAGCTGAAATACAGAGAACAAAGACAATAGTGACATTAACTCTGGGGGAAAAATTGGAAAGGAGACCAGTGCCTGTGGCAGATTGTGTTCTTTTCCCTATGAATCCACCCCCTTCTTCTAAGGGTGTTAACACCCCTGCTCTTGCTCTGTGCCTTCAGCAATTGTCCACAGGGCAGAGTCCTTCCTGGCTGTACTGCCCGCCATGGCCTTGGGACTTGCTTTGGCCAGTGCAGTGGGATCGAATGGGACATCTACCACTTCTGAGCAAAAGTTTTTTGTGGATTGTAGGATTCCGTGTATGTCTCGGCTCCTGACGATAAAAATAGAACATTAGGGATAGGGTCTGAACCTTCAGCCCGGATCCCGGTATAAGAAGGTTCATGTGGCTCAAGCCAGCTACAAAGACCCTGTAGCATTCATATAAATCAAGAAAAAATATAGGAATGTTCATGATTATATGCTGCAGAGATTTTGAGATTTCTTTAGCTTACACATAGCCTAGCAAAAGTTCACTGAAAGAATTTCTAATTCATATTCTGGCAAAAGAATTAATAAAAGCTTCTCCCCAGAAACACGGTGGATTATGATTATACATGAATAAGTTTATACACACATAGAGATGCATCTAGAACATTTCTTTAATAAAAGGCTGTTTGTGGGTTATCTCTGAGTGTCAGTTTTTCTGCTATTTTTAAAAATATTTTTTCTCTTATGAATATGTGAGAATTTTGTACATTTAAAAAAATTCCACTAATAGAAAAATAAAAAATAATTTTATAATTTTGTAAAATAAGGATTTTAAAAATGTTTTAAATATAACCTATCTGAAGTAACAAGATTATTATATTTATAATAGTTACCAGGATATTGGGATAAAGAAAATTTTATTGGAGAGATTCATGGTATATATCATGACAGATCAAAGTGGTGCTTCTGACTTCAGCGTACATCCAAACTGCCTGGATAGCTTCTTAGAATACAGATTACTAAAGCCTAACCCTAGAGTTTCTGGTTCCTTAGATATGAAGAAGGGCCCATTAATTTGCATTTCAACTATTCCCATGTATTACTGATGTTACTGATCCAAGAACACACTTTGAGAAACAATACATTAAGTGGTCAAATACATGTCTAGATAAGAATTTTACTTTGTGGATCCACAATTTCAAAAAATCAGTTCATTTGATTGTTCTTTTGACCAACCAAGTGCTTGAAAAACACTGAATTATTTGCCTCTATGCCTCTGTTTCTTTTCTTATATATTGTTGGTAGGTAAAGAATTGAAGCCAGGTGAGTTCCAATTAACTAACTCTATTCTTATAATTGTATATCCTATTGAAACATACTCATAGAGTTAGGAATTAGAACACACACACACACAAAGACACAAACACACATACCTATTTCCTTCCTATCTATGGAAAAGTTTTATTTTCAGAGGTAATTCTTTGACTTTATGATTTTAAATAACTATTTCTGCTACTGTAATGGTTTTTTTCCTCTTTCCTTTTGACTTAAGATTTTTCTCCAGGCATTTAACATCCTTGACCCTGTTCATAATCAGTTCACCAGTATCCTAAAGAACCAATTTTTAACTTCAGATCTTCTTATAAAATGGAAAGGCCTCATTCTTTGTAGTAGACAAAGAAGAAATAAGCAGATTATTGGTTTTCTTTGCAGAAACTGGAATATTATTAAATTCCACTCTTCAATTAGAAAAAAAATAAAAGAGGAGCAAAAGAAGGATTTTGGAGGTTTAAATTTTTTTTTCCAGTGTATCTTTGTTAAAGCTTGAGACAACATTTAAGCTTTACCACACAAGGTTTTTGTTTTTGTTTTGTTTTGGCAAGGTCGAGATCCAGTATCCCATTAAAGCATTTGCCAGAAGGAAAAGTTGTTAGAAAGTACATAAAATGCTAGGTGATCTGCTTTTACCGGAACTTGACTTTCTGAAACATCTGAAACACAACTGTCTTTTATTAAACTGAAATGAAGAGGTCTGGGCAGGAGTCTTGTGGGGACAGAACACTCAGCCTCAGAGTCAAAGCCCTAGAACATTTCTTGTTATCACTGAACAGTTGCCCTTCTAGCCAGCTAACAAGAGGAGCATTAACAGCCTTTGAGAGGTATCCAACACCGTTTGCCTTGAAGACAGTTATGTTGGTAAAATCACTCGTCTTCTAAGGAATAGTACAATTAAAACTAGGATATTGGGGGGGAGGCCTCTGGGACTCATAAAATTTTAGAGTTAGAAAAACCTCATTCAGTCTCATTTTCAAAGCCAGACAATAAGTTTCTGTGCAACGAGAAAGAGAGAAGAACATTTAAACTGCAGTCTCTTCCTGAAACCCCATAGAACCTAACTGCAAAGGAGAAAGTTTTCTCCAATACTTTTATTTTTAAATAAGTTTCCTTTGGCCCAGTATGACTGGGGAACAGTCTCCAAAGTGCCTATTCAAGGTTAGAATTTCAAGATCTTCATTAATATTTTGCTATTGCACCAGGATCATTCATGCTACGCTGCCTTTGCTAATTAAATTAATAGCTACAAATGCTTACCAAAGAGATTAACTTATGCACTGCCCTCCTAGAAGGGCCTGTTGCTAGGCAGCCCTGGGCGAAGGCTTGGCACAAAGCGCCTTCTCTCTCAGGACAGAGACTGTTTTGCATCCTTGACGGGGAGAATGAAGGCTGCACTGCTTTCATTAAGAGCATTCACCTTCGTCTTTACATCTCAATTGCTCCCCTTTAATTATCTTAACCACTCGGTGCATTCTAGTGTTTCAAATCTATTTAATGTGAAGTATATGTGTCTCATGCTTTGTGGACTCACTTCAACGTCTTCTCTTTCTCTTGTCTTCTCACAAGCATCAATCCTACATTACACGTGGCTTTGCCACGTTTAAGCAGGTGCGCTTTATGACTTCTGCAGCTTTTGCCACAATTTGTAATAACCTAGATTTTTTGCATATTACTTCAACTCATCTATGTGACCAAAGATTTGTTTGATGTAAAGCCCGGTTTCCTGCGCTACCTTGCTCTTTATTTTTAAGATTGTATCCTTCATTTTTTGTTTCCTTACTACTTTACGTAGAGACAGCAGAGCCACTGGGGGTTCATGCTAAAGACAGATGCAGCGGCTCTCTCCTGCTCTAGGATGTACTCTCTGCTGCTAAATTTGCTGCCAGCAAGTTTGCCACTTGGGAAACTTGGCCTCAACCCAAACTTGAATTGACATTCTTTCTTCTTTGAAAATAGGTGGCTCTTCGAAACTTTAAACCAAATACAAATGAACAATGAGAATGTGCATAAGCAAGGTTATAAAAACTAAGTAATAAATGCATGTTTATTGAAAGTACACTATTGAAAAAAATACTAGCCTAACTCCAGCATGATCAAGGAAGCCCTGTGCAGAATGAGGTTTCCTGGAGAAACTTAACAGTTCTTGGTCAAAATAGCTTTTTCATTAGGAAACACTAGCCAAAGCCTTAGGGTTAAATGTCTGATTCATTCCTACCTGGTTCTAATATAACCTCTGCCTTGGTCTGTGAACTTATGCCTGTGTCTCTCTAGTTGGCATATGTGTAAGTTTGTCTGTATCTGTGCATGTGTGCCCATATGCCTGTGCACTCATAGGGGAAGGGCTAGTGGAGGAAAAGTAACAACATGGGAATATTTGAACAGCTCCACAGAAAAGCCATAAAAATCACTAGGGTTTTGTGGTATTGCCTGTAATATTTAGTGTATGGCTGTGTTTCTTTTGCCAAGGGAATCTCTAATATGCTTAAATAGGATATAATTTTATTAATGGTCACATAACACACCAGAGATGTGAGATCCAGGGGCAGGATAAGTTGGTCCCACAGATCATTCAGTGGCCTGGGTCCATTCTTTGTTGTTGCTCTGCCATGCTGTAAAAATGGCTCTCATTTACACGGTAAAAGTTGGGTCACCATATGTCATAATCCATCTCATTGGACAGAAGAAAGAGGATGTGGAGACAAAGTCAATTTTTCAAGTAAATAAAAGAAATTGCATACATCTTTGCCCGTAGCAAAATTTAGTTACAAGATCTAGTTGTAAGCGAGGCTATGAAGAAATATAGTCTTTAGCAGGCAATTACATGCCCAGCTAAAACTTTAATAATTTAAAAGAATTAAAAACTGAAGTTGGGTGAAGGTAGTATTTCAGTGTAATATCAGAGAAGCAAAACAATTTTGATTCATATAAAATAAAGATTTACAGTAGAAACAAGGCACTATACAATTGTGAAAAAAAATGTGTAAGGGAAGGTCTAGAGGGGGAGTTAGTGACAAAAGTTAAAATCAGCCCTCTCAAAGTCTATGTGGACAGGTGAGAACTGGAAGGGAAATCTAGGAAGCAAGGCATGGATCATTAAGGACAGTTGGCAGAGAAGTCTCTGGAAAACAGTTTCCTCTGTGTAGCTACTGCTACTATGGACCCACAGCCAAGGGTGTGATGGCATCACTGAGGTGGCTACGGGTCAGGCAGGCTAGCAGACAGGAGGAAGACCAGGAGGCAAAACAGAGGAAAGCAAAACAAGCTTTGCCATGCTGGGCACTTCTATGTCTGTCTTTTATAAACCTACCTAAAAGACCATTAGAGATTTATGGCTGTTGTAGCTCTTTTGCCTCTCAAATGTAGGTAAACTCTAAACCCACGACTTTAAGGAAAGTGAGTCTGGGAAATGTAACCAACTTGTCAAAACCAGAGTCCAACTCAGGGAACGACTAGAAGTTGCAGAAAAGGGGCTGAAGTTTTGGGTACCATTTTTCATAATAAATTCCATCAAGTCAAAACTTCCCTACATACACAAATGTATTTTATCTCTCTTTTACCTCTTTATGATTCCACCTGCTCATAACGTTTTAGAAAGAAAAGCCACAAAGAAGACAAAGAAGTGAAGGGGAGAGAGAAGTGACATGGAGGAAGAGGGAGAGGGAGTGAGCGTGGGGGATGTGGCTGATGGAGCTCTGGTCTCTAGTCAAGTCAACTGGGACATTAATAGGAAATTAACATCTCTTCAAGATCTCTTCAAAACTCTCTAAGTAAGCAAACTGACATCACTTAATGGACATCTCTCACTTTTTGCACTCTTAAATAGTTAATCCTTAAGAATTTTATTGTCAGATAAAGGTTTGTTTTATTGAATAACTGATCTGTGTTATTGCTGAGGTCACTACGTACAGACCAAAGAAAAAGAGTTTTATTTCTTGGTTTTTTCCTCCTTGGACAGAGTCTTGACTTCCCCCTTCTTGACCTGGAGCTGCTCTTCACAGCGCTTGTGTGTTTCCTTGGTCTTAGATCAAAAATATGGAACACTTCAGGAATTTGCGTGTCATCCTTGTGCGGGGTCAGGCTAATCTTCTCTGCGTTGTTCCAATTTTAGTATATGTTGAGCACAAGAAGTTTTTTTAATTTAAGAAAAAGGAGAAGAATTAAGACTGAGGTATACACAAACTTTTCTAGAATCCCTTATATTATAGGGATCTTATTAACAAATGAGTTGACAGTCACTCCAATTGTCCTATATTTTCACAAACTATATAAATGCAATTATGCTTGGGTACTGTAGGATTATCTTCTTAATTAATAAGGAAAGGTAGAAGAGAGATAAAGTAGAAACTTCAAAAAGCCATTATCAGTTTCTCCTCAAGGACTGACACCCTTCATTCTACTGAAGAGTTAGGATTAGCTTAAACTCCTTCCTGTCAACTATAGTGGAACAATTTCTAAATCAGTTCTCTATCACTATTGCCATCACAGGTTCTCGTCACTTTCTTCCTGTGCAAGTAAGATAATTTTCCCAGGTCTAAGCTTTCCCTAATTTATCTGTCTTCATGGTGTCCCAAAGATAATTTTCTAAAACAATAATAATAATAATAATAGCTTTCATTTAAAATGGCGGCTTGAGGGGAACCTGGGTGGCTCAGATGGTTAGGTGTCTGCCTTCGGCTCAGGTCATGATGTCCAGGTCCTGAGATCAAGCCCAATGTCCAGCTCCTGGCTCAGCGGGGAGTCTGATTCTCCCTCTCTCTTTGCCTCTCCTCCTGCTTATGCTCTCTCTCTCTCAAATGATGAATAAAATCTTTAAAAAAAATTTTTTTAAATGGTGGCTTGAGCACAATTGTTAAGCTCTATTACTCACTCAAAACCTATAACGACATCAAGTGAGATTAAAAAATGTATAACTACCTCTATGAAGAGGTGATAATAGCACAAAGTTTAAAACAAAATGTTGGTATATGGCAACAAATCAAAGTACTGGTAGATCAAAAGCTGACAAGATGTGGTAATTTGCATGGCTGGAAAAAACGGAATTGTACGAAGGGTGCAGTAAGTGGTACAGTATTTGTTACTGTAAGATCCCACCTCACATAATTAATTTAGAAAGAAAAACCCACAACAAACCTTACCATAATGATATACATGAGTACCATGTATAAGGAGAAAAAACCCTTAAAGTTTCCTGAAAGAAGAAATATCGTTTACATGCAATAACATTTGACAATATCAGAGGCAAAAGATACATCAATTTTCCTGAAAGAGAGAAATAGATTACTCCAAAGACTAAGGTATCTGTATGGCTCAGACGTCTCCCCATCAACACTGAAATATAGGAAGCATAAAGAAATGTCTTCAGAATTCTGATAGAAAATGACTTTCTACTTCTAATATTTTATATGAAAGCAAACCACAATATGAAGTATGAAGTACTTTCTCATGCACTATTCTCAGAGGACCCTGGAGTACAACCAAATAAAAACAAATGAAAATACCAGGAAAAAGGAAGAGATGTAACACAGGAAACAGAAGAATAAAAAGGCAAGACACAGAGGGAATCTAGCTAGTTCCAGACAGTTTGGGTTTGCACTTGTTCTGATGTAACTTTAATAAAACATTGTCACTCTCAAAGATGTCCTAGTTTATATGATAAAATATAAAGTCACAAAGGTATTACAATGAAAAGCTCAGCCAGTCCAGATTGGAGCAGAAAGTTAGAGGCCTTCAGGTAGGATATCTCCCAGGATAAAAGAGAGAGAGAGAAAGAGAAACTGATGTGTTGTCCTTACAAGAGAAGTTTTATAGTTCTTTTGTTCAATCGGGATGAAGCTGAATGTTAGGTAGAGAGCCTATGGAGACAGAAAAAAAAAAAAAAACTTTCAAAAAAGAAAGGATATGTAATTGGAGTGCAGTGATTCATCTATGAAGGGAGATGTACAGTCATGCAATGTAAACACCAAGTGACTATTAATTTTAAGAAATTATAACAATTACAGTGAAAGTATTATAGGAGGAGGGATATATGAAAGAGAGCTTCATCTTCAAATTCCTTTTTCTGAAGGTATGAAAATTGATACTGAAAACTATAAGTCAGCAGCATAAATATTTTATTCAGAATGATTAAGGAAAATATTGGAAGTAAAACATAAGGGCAGAAAGTGAGTGACCTCAAGAAGCAGATCTCAGTGATGGGAAAGAGTAAGGCAATGGAACATTAATTTTCATTATTATCATCTCAAACTGTAGACAGAGGATATTTTGTTAAAAATAAATGTAAAGGGTGCCTGGGTGGCTCAGTTGGTTGGGTGACTGCCTTCGGCTCAGGTCATGATCCTGAAGTCCCGGGATCGAGCCCCACATCGGGCTCCCTGATCAGCGGGGAGTCTGCTTCTCCCTCTGACCCTCTTCCCTCTTGTGCTCTCTGTCTCTCATTCTCTCTCTCTCTCAAATAAATAAATAAAATCTTTAAAAAAATGTAAATTAAGAAACCTGATTTTTTTCTTATTGTCTGAACAATAATGTTCAATCTCCTTACATATAATCTGAAGTCCTTAGAAATCTCTCTGATTTCAATTCAACCACTCCAACCCTTTTGCTTTCTATCACACACACACACACACTTTTAAAAAATATTTCTTGTAACTTTCACTTTTCTTTCATGTATTCTGGATGCTTTTATGAGCCCATCCTTTAATTAAGCTATCTCATTTGCCCAGAATGCTTTACCACATATTTATGAGACACTCTGTAGGAATAAACTCCAATGTCATTGCCTCTTTGGACTTTTTCTTAATCTTTCAGGCAATTAGTTTCATACTACTCCACACTGCCACAAGCATTGTTCATAGTTTATTTTATTTTGTTTTCACAACATCTCGTAATTGCAATAACTGTGCATATATATATATATATATATATATATATATATATATACACCCTGTCCCCACCACCCTTCCCCCCACCACGCTGCTCCTGGTCACACTGTGACAAACTGAGGGAGTGTGTTAGAGTCCTATTGCTGCTGTAACAAATTACCACACATTTGGTAGTCGAAACACCACAAATATTTCCTCTTACAATCTGGAGTCCAAAATCGTTCTCATTGGGCTAATGTCAAGGTGTTGGCAGGGATGGTACCTTCTGGAGACTTTGAGGGAAGAATCCATTTCCCTTCTTTTTTTGGCTTCTAGGAACTACTTATATTCTTTGGTTAGCAGGTTAGTGGCTTCTTCCTCCTTCTATCTTTCAAAGCCAATACTGTAGCATCTTCCAATCTCTCTCTCTCTCTCTCATACACACACACACACACACACACACACACACGCACACACACACACACACAACCTCTGCTTCCATCCTCACATCTCCTCTTTCTTTCATTCTTCTGCCTCCCCCTTATTGGACCCTCCTAAATAAACTCAGGCTCATCTCCGCACCTCAAGAACCTTAAGTCCATCAATGGGCAAGGCCCGTTTGCCATGTTTTACCACAGTCCTTGGATATTCAGTTCTGTTTTTCTTCTCAGTCTTTATTCTCTTTGCTTTTCAGTTTTGGAGGTTTGTACTAATGTATCCTCTAGCTCAGATGTGTTTTCCTCAGCCATGGCCAGGGTTCTAAGAAGCTTATCAAAGACCTTCTTCATTTCAACTACACTGTTTTTGATCTCTAGTGTATCTTTTTGGTTCTTTTTTAGATTTCCCTCTCTTTTCTTACATTGCTCACCTGTTCTTTACTTTCTCCGTTAGAGCTTTAGCATATTAATCATAGTTTATTTTAAATTTCCGGTCTGATAATTCTAACACCCTTGCCATGTCTGATTCTGATGCCAGCTTTGTCTCTTCAAATGGTGTTTTTGCTTTTCGACAGGTCTTGTAATTTTCTCTTGATAGCTAGATATGATGGACTGGTTGAAATAGGTGTCTTTTAAATGTGGTGTGAGGTGCGGAGGGAGGAGAAGCATATATAGGTCAGTGACTGGGTTTCAGGGGTTCAGTGGTCCCATGTCTCTGGAATATGAACGTCACAAGTTTTTCTCAGGTTTTTTCTCCCTGCTTAAGTGGGAGAGGATGTCTAGAGCTGGATTTGGGTATTTCTTTTCCCCTAGGATAGTTAGGCTCTGGTAAATCCCCCAGAATGCTAGACTCTGATTAACGGGTTTCTCCTGAGGGCAGGCTTTGTTAAGAGGAACAGAATGCTCTGCTTTACTTCAGAATTCTTCCTTTTTTTCTTCCTCTATTAGAAGCATGAAGGAATTTTTTCCTGTTATTTTCTGTGAGGACCAGATCAAGGTTCTGGATGTAAATCTCACAAATTATGGAGACCACCTTATAATTAGGACCTCCCAGAGTCTTTAACTTTCAGCTTGTCCACATTGACTGTGTGGAAGATTTTCACTTAGGTCATCTTCAAAACACAGTTCTATTTCAGAGGATTCTATGACATGATAGGAGCTAAAACATCAAGATTGGACATAGAGCAATTCCAAATCCCACTTCGATAAACACTTCAACAATGTGACCGTATAAAAGACTGTTCTAGATGAGATATTTGAAAACTGATTAAGAAAAGAGAAATAAGCTGCTGAGGGAGGATTCTAATCCACAAAGGAAAATCTGTAATTTAAAAAAATTCTTGATCTGAGCTCTCTAGATAGGATTCAGGAGATCATATAATCTCTTTAAATCTTAAGCAAAATATAGCAAATATTAACATTTTCCAAAGGGGAAGTATCCTTAATGTCCACCAGATATACAAATGGGCCTGAACTGCAGATAAACAATAAGCAAACAAAATTCCTATTGCTATAAGAAAAAAAAATAAGAGAAATGCTATAGCAAGACAAAATCTAAGATGAAGTGACTTCCCTTTTATGATTGTACATTTTATTAATCATATATGCAAATCTATGGCTTTGTGTGAGGTAAGAAGGACAATGGTATCATTTTTACAGATACTTAGAGCTTTGACTACAATGGGACTCCCTGAATCTCAAAAGTATATCTCCTAAACATCGCAAGCTCATTGTAGTAAGTTTATTGTTAGAACTCAAATTTTGTTTTTTTGTTGTCATGGATATGATTATTACTATTCTGGTATAACACACAAACTTGAGTTGTTATTCGTGGCAATTTTAAGATCTAAGTTTATTATGCTATTTTTCATACAAATATGCAAAAATAAAATATAATTGCTACTGATTCAAAGTTATTCCTATGCAAAAATTTGTGTTTATTGAAAATTATAATGCAAATTTAAGTTATGCAGCTCTGCATTGTGCTTCTTTAGTGAGTGCTTTTTTTGTTGTTTTTAGCTATAAATGTCTACATAAATTAGAATAATTTCTCTATATTTTATCCATAAATGCCTCCATAAGTGTGACTAATGTTTTTAATGTGAGATTATAATGTTAGTACAAAAAAGGAATCCCAGCAAATCCTTGTGAAAGTAAGGAAAATAACTGCCAGAGCTTTTTCATATTGTCTGAATAACACTTCTGATTCCCTGGCAATGCATTTCCAAGTTATCTGAAGTTACTTCTGTCTGTTCAGAGTACTTAACATTTTTTTACCAGACTTTGTCTTCTAATCCTTTTATTGAATCTTTTGTGTCCTTTCCTCATCCTCTCCCTGAATTCTCACAATGGTTTCAAACTCTTGGCAGAAGAACTCTAAAGTTGTTTATAGGCTTGTATCTTCACTGAAATTACAAAGCAGCTCTCAGCCCAGAGAAGCAACATGGAGAGGAACTGACCAGAATGAAAAAGTAAATGCCCAAATCAGAAATTAGTGCAAGGAATTAATTAATTTTACCTAATCTAGCATCTTTGGAAAGTGGCTGTTCGATTACTTTTATTTATAAGAGTTCAGAGCCTACATTTCTTGACCCAATGAGGTGTATGTGCCGATTTTGGGAAAACCCAGCTTACCTCTGCAAAAAGACAGCCAGTCCAATAGAAATGAAACTGCTAAGTTAAGTCGCAAATGCTAAGCAGGACTCAAAGTGGCCATGTTGCCACTTGCATATTGGTGCATTCAAACACAGGTTGGGCTTTTCTGGCACTAACAGAATAAATTACCATTTCTGATTTCTATTCAGACAGATGAAATAAATACTTGATTTTGGGTTCAGATATAGCATAAGTATGACTCATGTCAACACATGAACTAAACTGAACTTTCCTTTCTCCATGAGCCTCCAAAGTTTTCTTCGGCAATCCCTAATTCAGACGGTGATGTTCTTAAGTCATTTGGGTCAGAAAATATGAATTACTTTCTGCTTCCCTTTCTCCCTATGACCTCTTTTGAAAAAATTACCAAACATCATTTCTTTATTTGTTTACTATGTCACATACCCACGCTCTTTGGGTCCCTTCACTGGTGTTACCTTAATCTACATCTTACATCTCACAAGGACTCTTTTTTTAAGTTTTTTATCTGTTTTCCAGATTCCCAGGTTTAAAACTTCCTACTATACACTATACTTTACAGTCAAATAGATTGAATTAAGATACACACTTAATAATAGTATCACTCCAGTAAAAGCACTTGATCTAGCCACTTGTCCATTTCTTCAGTTTCTGAGGACAAATAACACAAATGAATAAACAAAAATCTGTAGCTTATCTATGTACCACACACTGTTTGGATTCTAAGGATTAAAAAAAAATGAAAACAGCTTGGCCGGCCCTCAAGAAGTCTACATTATAATAGCTTTCCATTGTGAATGGCCTCTGTCCTTATCACAGCCTAAAAGATTCTAAAGATTCTCCATGATCTGCTTCTTTCTCCCTCCTTGAGGATAATCTTTAGAGTCATTGCAATAATGATTTAATTATACTTCCAGGAATTTACATTGACATTTTCTCATTCGTTTTTGAATAAATTATTCTTTCCATCCCAAATGCCCTTCCCCTATTCTTGATCGTTAGTTCTTCATAATGCCTACTTTGTAAAGAGATTTCTGACCTCATCTGTCCCTAACACAGACTTCCTCTATACAACCTTTTTTCTTGGACATATTTTTTATTGTATTTGGCAAATTATTGTTATTCATCCTTCCAATAGTTAACTTCCCTAATATATAGTGAGAAACTAATTTTATTAGGGGAAATCTTGTCTTATATTTGGCTTATATTTTGGCATTTACCAAAATGCCTAGGATATTGTGCATAGTTGAACTACATGAATGAACTTATTTTTAAACTGAGATATTGTTCCAGCTTCCTATTCTGTTCCATTTAATTGTGCTCAGTTTACCAAATACTTATGGAGAGTGTCTGATACGCTCAAAAGTTTATTAATTTGTTCATTGTAAGCAAAAGCAGATAGTGCAGATGGTTCTTCCTTTCTCTTATGGCCAGAGAGGGCATGCTGAAAATTTTAATAAATTAGGATTTCACAGAATTTTAAACTTCTTGGAGATATTCTACTGTATGGGAAAGTTTTCATTGGAAAAAACAAAAGATATCATATAACTTTTAAATATATTTTATTTATTACTTTTAAAATCTGGCATCATGGCAAGAAATTACAAAAACTTAATAAGATCAATATTTAAATATCAATATCACATCTACTAAAATTGAAGGAGGTAGTCACAGAATTCTTGGGAAATTCTGTTAATTCAAAACCTATGTACGCATAAGAACCATGGCAGCAAAATTACTTTTCTCAACCTTGTATGTAAAACTTTGGGGTTATGTGCCTTGATTTTCAGTATCCAGGTCTCCCAGGCCAGCATGGTATGTGCTCAATGTTCAGAGTACCTATATCCACTCTCAGCTCTTCCTACATAGAGCCACTGTTTCTTCTTTGTATCATTTCTGGGCCTGCCTTCTGGTGGTTCTGGGTTTTTTTGCTTCCAGTATCCAGGAACCACATACCATGCAGATGATTATGTCAATATAGTTTTGTCTCCACAAAGGACATACTGGAGGCTTTTCAGACTCTCTGACATCCCCAGAAGAATGGAGACTGTTCTTACAAGGGTTCACGTTCTTGTTGTTATGCTCCATTGGCCCTCCAAAGACATATATACCCACTCTGTTATCCAACTTCATAGCACTCTATATTTCTTTCCTCTATTATTGGACTAGTAACATTTATTTCTTTCAAAGATTACATGGATTTCCTCCAGGGCCCTATTGCATAGGCCTGAGAAAGGATAATTGCTATTTGGAGACCATATTATTGCTAACCAGAGAGTTAAAGATCTCTTCTTTTTTAATCTCCAAATTTATTCCACATTTTGTGACAGACAAATTAGATTTTAGCCCCAATAGCAGAACTCCTCTTGGGAATAGTGTAGTGTCTAGCAGATTTTAAATGTCAGTGGAAAGTTCACCAGAATACTCTCAGACATGTTTCTTTAAGCACTGAATTTGGACAAAAGGTAAAGTCAATGTCAAAAGTCTTTTTTCACAGACTTCATTCAAAACTAGGGCAGGAATGTAGAATATGTAAAGAAACAGAGGAGACTGGCGGGCAAGGGATGCCTAAAGCATTTTTGCATGAGCACTTGGTAGTATGAGTCCTTGGCTTTTCACCCGAAGGACCCCTCACTTGCACATTAATATTAGATTGAGCAGTGCTGGATTTTAGGACAAAGTTTTATTCAGTTCACTGAAAATGGGGCTGCAAGCCAATTGAAACTAAAAGATGCTTTTTCTAAATCCAAGAATTTTCTGTATTTCCAAGGAAGTAGAATAGCCTGAACATAGAGATACTACAAACTAATATTCTAAATGTGTTTGAAATAAACAAAAGTCTCCCTAAGAAACACTATTAAAATAACTGTCATTAGCAGACTGGGCCTGAAGGAAATGTGGTGGGAAGGAGGGTTGCCTCCTGGCTTTCAAATAATTTAGATAGATATTAGCCTAAAAAACAAAACAAAATAAAGCAAAATTACAATTACAATTATTATTTGCCTATTAAATATCTATTTCATAATCAAACTGAAGATGTTAGGTGAAAAAATACTGCTCCAGGGCATACATAACCATCTAAACAGTGATCATAGTAATTTTTACCTTGCTGGATCTCTCACTGCCTAGTCAGTTAATTGTAACTAGTATGACCATGTATTCTAATTTAGCCATAACAGTGCCAGTTCATAACAGTTGTCCTGGCACAATAGGTCCTTGTTCTCTTTCAAAAGTGTTACAGTTTGGGGGTACCTGGGTAACTCAGTCAGTTAAGCAACTGTTTATCTCTTGATTTCAGCTCAGGTCATGATCTCAGTGTTGTGAGATTGAGCCCCATGTCAGGCTTGGGCTCGACATGGAGTCCACTTGAGATTCTCTCCCTCTCCCTCTGCCTGTCCCTGGCTTGTGCGCATGCTCAAAAAAAAAAAAAAAAGTATCAGAGTGCCAGGGTGGCTCAATCGGTTAAGTGTCTACCTTCTGCTCAGGTCATGATCTCAGGGTCCTGGGATCTAACCCCACATCAGGCTCTCTGCTCAGTGGGGAGTCTGCTTCTCCCTCTCCCTCTTCCTCTGCCCCTCCCCCAGCTTGTGCTCTCACTCTCTCTTTCTCTCTCAAATAAATAAATAAACAAATAAATACAATCTTTTAAAAAAATGTCACAGATTAGACAATAATGCTATAATCCCTCTAGTTATGATAGATATCCAGGCTTATTTACTATTTTCTTTTTTTTTTTAAGATTTTATTTATTTATTTGAGAGAGAGAGAATGAGAGATAGAGAGCACGAGAGGGAAGAGGGTCAGAGGGAGAAGCAGACTCCCCGCCAAGCAGGGAGCCCGATGTGGGACTCGATCCCGGGACTCCAGGATCATGACCTGAGCCGAAGGCAGTCGCTTAACCAACTGAGCCACCCAGGCGCCCTATTTACTATTTTCAAACACAGGGCATCGGCCAACATCCCATGATTTTCATTGGCATGTCAATGTTAAACTTTTATGGGCATGTGAAGGACAACTCCAAGATTAGAGGAAATGCATACCTGAGCTTTCTAATATATAATAATTATAATATCTAGCACTTTCTGTGTTTTTTTAATAAGCCAGAGATCAACTATTCAACAAACATTTTCTTATGTTTTGCATAAGGAGATTATATGGTGGGTCTTGAAGGCACAAAGTTTAGGCAGAGAACCTCCCCTGGAGCAACTATTTCTGATGGAGGACACTGATAGAGAAGTGAGCAATTACCTACAGTATCATTGTTATGATTAAAGTTTGCACACGTTGCTTGCAATTGGAATGTACAGAAGAGGAACCTATTCTAATATGAGAAGTTAAGAACTATAAGAACGCTTCCCAAGGGAAACAACTGAGAGGAAAAGCTAAGAATAAGTAGGCTCATAAAGAAGAAAGGAGCCAGAAAAGACATTCCAGGCAAATGGATTTGCCAATAAAAAGGCAGAGAGATGAGTAAGAACTACAAGAAGAGCTTATCTTGAGTGGTTAGAAAGAGAGCAGAAGAGGTAGGCAAAGTGCTCATCATGAACGCTGGATTAATGAGGGTCCTTTGATTATAAACAATAGCAAGGACTTTCTTATTTATCCAAAAGCAACAACAACAAAGCTAATTGGAACCATCTGCTACATCTCTTAGAATCAACATAAAAGACCTAATCCTCAGGAAAATTTTAAGACAAGATGAGAGGATTTAACCAGAAGTGAGCAGTGACCAGATCTGGATTCAATTACTCCAACCCTGTTCCACTCATTTCTCTCTCAAAATGTAAAGGCCCAGAAGTTAAAGAGCAGTTTGACAAGGGTGAGTCCTATGTCCAACATAGTGTCTGCCCCCCAGGATGTTGCATGCATCGTGGGAGAAACAATTACAAAAGAAAAATTGAGGTACTGGTTACTAGATAAGTGGGGATTGATATTAGTCTGGTGAAAACACCAGATTCCCTCCTTGGGGATACAACATAAAATTTGATTTGATATCTCATAGGATTTGCATCCCAACAAAACAGACTGCTTTACGAAAGGGGCAAATCATAGAGAAAAATCAAAGCACTGTTACCCAGTAGGGGAGGACTAATGTTGATCCTCTGAAAACAGCAGATTCCCTCCTTTGTGGATTCACTACAAAGTTTGGATTTCTATCCCATAGGATTTAAGACATACAGGGGACACATGGAAACTTTGTGCTTTAGAAAAATATCTGTGATAGCATAGTAGAAATGGTTTGTAAAACTGTCAAGACTCAAGCAAGGACAAACGAAGAAAGAAATGAGGTTTCCTTAAAATAGAAGTACAGTATATGAAAATGTATTCTCATAGATGACATCCATTTCCTAATACATAGAAGTTATCTTTAAGGAATGAATTTCTTCAGATAAAATATATAAATATGAATGGGTGGATGGATGGATAGATATAAACATACAGGTTATATACACATATAACCCCTATATTATACACCCACCCACACTCCATTTCATTATGAGCCCTAGTAAGCTGACATCATGAACAACTTTTCAAGTTTCACATTTTGATTGATAAAAATGGAAGACAAAGCTGACACAATAGGCAATGCAATAAAATAGTACCAAAAAGTGGTTTTAAAGAATATAATTTAGATATCTATTGATCACACTAGAACTGCATTCAAAAATAATGTGAACTGAGAAGCAAAAAGATGTGAAATGCAATCAAGATAAAATTTAAAGTTATTGGGGTTATAATAGTGAATTACATATACTACACTGCCTCATTATTAATAGAAAAACGAAAACTGCAAACCATCCATATTTTTAAAAAAGAGAAATCCCATTTTGATGAGTCGTTTTATAAAAAGAAACAATTTTTCACTGCCTCCTAAAAAGGCAAATAACTTGAAGTTCTTCCAAAATACAGACTGATAGTCTTACAGAGTTGGGCAAAACATTCTTCCTGGTTGTTCAATCTAATTGTATATGCATTTAAAATGAATTTTAACACCTATTCCCTATATTTCTCCTTTGCTTATGACACTGCTTTAAACATACACCCATTACTTTTATCTCTTAATGCCATTTTGAGGTAAGGGTAATTAGGATTACAGTGAGTAATACTGATCTCTGAAATTTAGTATTAATTAATGTATGAAACCTATTTCAATTTCAATAGCCAAATGACTTATAATTGAATAATATTATTTACTAAACTTTCTTAAGTTACTACTAGTTTTCGTGGCTGTTTCATCATTTCTTGGTCTCTCTCTCTCTCTCTCTCTCTCTCTATATATATATATATATATATAGTGTTCTCTTTCTTAAACTTTCCTGCTTATAAGCCTGATGTGCTCCTAGAGATCAGTTAACAAGTTACACTTGAATAATTCATAAAATTATTTTGAGTAAGCGAATAGGTTGGAGGAGGAAAGGAGAGGTGAGGGGGGAAAGTCCTAAGCATAAAAAGCATTTCCTTTGTTTGTATAACACATAGTATACTCATGCATATAAATATGTCATGTTCAGGAATTACTCCATATATATATATGTTGTTTTTTTCACTTTAGACTCCAAATCTTGACTACAGTAGTCATGTGGAATCCATTTAGTTTATATTCTAATCTAAAAAAAAAAAATCCGTGGATCTATAAAACTGCAATAAAAGTTGAGAATCCTCACTTATAAAATGAGAACTAGGTCTATATTACTCTGCAGTTATTAAAAAGCATAATTGAGTGGAATAAACTGCAAAAATGTTTATCTGGATGTTATGATGGGAGTGGTCTCCAATTTTACTTTTCCTTGTTACCAGTAGGATAATTCCTGTCCTACCTCCTGGAGTTAGATCTACTCGGGTTGGGTGAAGATTTCATAAGCTTCCTTCAATAATAGGTAAATCAAAAGGTATTTAATAATACTCTAATACTTTAATAAGCTTCCTTGGGGGCTGGATAGCCAGAGCTGCAGAAAATGTTAAGTAGGAAATAGTATTGTCAATTTGAGATTGAGTTAAATTGTTCTATATAAGAAATGAGAGATTTTAGTGGCTGACAATTTGATGGAAAGTAGAGAAAGTGTCTGCTCTTAGAAATCCTTGATATAATTTTTAGAAAGAAGCCTGATTTCCAGTGTGTGTGTGTGTGTGTGTGTGTGTGTGTGTGTGTGTGTGTGTGTTTAGGAATTAAATCTTATGTGCTCCTCAATGCAAACTACCTAAGTTTTCTCTATGATACAATTTGGTAGAAACCATGTAGCTCACAAACTGGCTTGGACAGAAATTTGCATTTGGGGATAATCTAAGAACATCGTGGTTGCGCTTCAGAGTTAGAATAGGGCAAAAATAGCAGCTGCCTTTCGGTGACACGCATATCTGGACTACTTAAGGTCGCAACTAAATTCCACAAATGAAGATGCAGCACTTAACAGCCTCACTACAGCTGATGAGGATACATTTAAATCTCAGCTGAGAGTGTGGTTTGAACAGTGGTCCATTATATTTGATTTCAATGTCATAAGAAAGTTAAGGAAGAAACTGAATTGGCATATTCCTGCTTTGGGGGCTGGAGGGAGTGCACTGTTTAAGACATGGTGTTTGCAGAACATTCTGTGAGCTAACTTGATAGTAGCCACAAAGCTCCAACAGTCACAGGCTGGAAACTGCTCTTCAACTCTGCTTTGAAAGACTCAAATTTTCTGAAGATTTTGAGTATTCTCCTCAAAAGGCAGTTACGCATTGGTGGATTCTAAGACCTATGCTTTCTTTATCTGCTAAAACAGACTTGTGTAGTTAGCCTTTAAGATTGTGGAGCCAATGATTAAAGCTATGTGCTATATCAAAAAAGTAAAAAAGAAATGTGCCAGAGTTTAGAGAGAAGGACCAAGTTGTGCTGAGAACTTGCTACTGCGTGAGAAAGGTGTCAGGTGTCAGAGGGGGAAGCAATGACATTTGACACATTTTTTCAAGGGTCACCGTTAGGATTATCTATGTTCTCAAATTCACAAGTGTGTCTGTCACTGTGGCTGACAGCACTTGAATGTGTTTTCGGTAATGAGGACCGTTGTAGGAACTTGTATATCAAGTTTCCTACCAGACATCAGCATCAAGGAGAAAAAACCTGCACATATATGTTAAGTCCGAGAGATTTTTTACAGGGAGAAATATGATAGGCAAAATGAGGGCAGGATGTGGAAAATTAGGGCAGGCTGCGCAAGCCTCTCTGACACTGATGCATGACAAAGTCTTTCTGAAGAAACCTAGATTTTCCCACATCAAGACTACTGAGCCCTCACATTCTTAGTGTTAGTAGAGCTATTTTGGAGGTTCAAAAGTAGAAGATGACATTGGCTACTCTCAGCAAAGCCAAGTGGAAAAGTTTGGACTGGATATATCATTTCCTATTAGAGAGCTAGTGAGGTTGTTTTCTACACAAGTAATAGCCTATCAACTCAGGGCAGTCAGCTTCCCCACCTCTAATTAGAAGGTTAGCAACCTTGGGGTCATGCAAAGCCAAAGATCAGAGATTCACTTTTGGTGTGAATAACTTTGTCCTGAATATTTCTGGAAGTTACACCTACCGATAAATAAGACTATAAAAGGCATCAGGGGCATCTGAGAGATTCAGAAAAAAAAATATGTCAAGGAAATATCCAGCACTCTGTTTTATCCAACATGGAAATGAGCATCTTATGATAGATTTCACTGTGAGGGGATCTTGGTCCTGATTTCCCAGTGAGGAAATAACTAAGAGTAGAAGTGCTGGATGCTGAATTACCCTGGCTTCATGAGTTGCGGAAAAGGGAGCACAAAGGAGGGCAGCAGATGAGCTCCTTTTCTCCCTTTCAGAAGTCAGAGGTGCACTACACTCTGGAGACAATGTTGTATCTGTCTTTTTGAGTCAGGCACATAGGGGCAAACCCTATTTCTTATTTGAGGGACCTGTGGAAGAAAACAAGGCTGTGAATTTCTCCAGCTCACCGAGGCAACTTTGCATTTTAATGTTGTTGAGTCTAGCCACCAAGAGTTATTCTTTAAGTTCCAAGGAAAGCCTTGAAACCTTCACTGACACAGGAGAGCTGCACCCTGCTATGAGGGGATTGAGAAAGCACTCCAAAAGGAGGAACAAGGAATTTATCAGTATTTAAATAAGGGAAGTGAGGTAAGTAATGTGGCTTCCAAAGGGGTAGCTCAATGATGCGTTATGACCCAGTTCATAAGATAAGGAGTGAAGAAAGAGGGCCGGGAGGCAGAAAGTCTGGACAGGGGCAAAAGGAATTGTTGTTTTGAGTGTTCTCTTTAGCATCATCTTAGAGACACTGAGGTAGATTTTGCAAGAGGTAAAAATATTTGCTCAATGAAAGTCTGAACAGTATAGTTAAAACTCCCATTAAAAAAAAAAATCAGCATATAGGAGAATCTACCAACCCTCTAGCCGTGGACACTGGGTGCAAGCCCAGAACTCTCCACGGACCCTGATAGTGTTAATGGCTGGCAGCTCATAGATTAATAACTCCTCAGGGTGGCTGCCCTTGGCTAAAGAAATCTTCATCCAAAGCCACACCCCCATCGAGGGGCAGCCACATCCAAGACTGGTCTATGTGAGAGGTGTAAAGGCTCAGCAGCTTTATACCAATTCATGAAGGACCATGCTAGGTCCAGAGCTCCTTTTGAAACAGGCTGAAGCCTTTGTTGTGAATGCATCTGAGCTCACCTTCTACCTCTTGCTACTCCTGCTTCTTTCACTCCTTGCAAATGTTGATCCCAAACGCATTCTCCAGTAAACTTCCTACACAAAAATCTACTTCTTGAACTCTTCTTCCCAGGAAACCTGAACTCTAACATATACCTCTGGAAGAAGCTGGCCTGTGTGTTTGCTAGTGAATATACTCTGAAAACTTGAAGTAAGATCTAAATTACTCCAAAGAAATAGGAAAGAGATATTAGAGGCTGTATCAAAAAGAGGCAGACCTCTTCTTAAACAGTAAGAAGAAAAACTTAAGATTTATTTATTTATTTTTAGAGAGCGCGAGAGGGAGAGAGAGAATAAGTGAGGGGGAGGGGCAGAGGGAAAGGATAGAGAGAATCTCAAGCAGACTTCCCTCTGAGCACAGAGCTCCATCTCATGTATGACCCATGAGATCAAGAGTCAGTTGCTTAACCGACTGAGCCACTCAGGCTTCCCCATAAGAAGAAAAGCTTAAAAGAGATATCTAATTTAAATTTTGAAGGAGACCTCTCCTTAGTCTTTCTTATTTTTGCTTAAAACACTATTGTTAAATTGATCCCTTGTTGAGAAGATTCTATTTGGTAGAAATCTAAAGATCTGAGACCTGTTTCAAGGTCAGTATATAGACAAAAGAGAAGCTCTACATGGGGGCACAGCCAAATCTTGACAACACAGAAAAAACTCTCCATTTCTTTTGATGCTGAGCATCTGTCCACAGTTTATGTAAGGGATGATCTCTGGTGGCATTCATAACTAGAAGGAATATTGATGCATGCTTCATTTGGCTGTAAATATAATTTCTCTATTTGGATATGAACTGAAAATTAACCTGTCTCCTTTTCTCTTTTGTAGCTTGACCACTGAGAAAAATCATTAAAATTTTGATATTTCTTTGGCAATACCGTAGGACAAAGAACACAGAACATGTATTAATTTTACAGGAGTCAGAAGTACCTGTTTCCAACTATGTCATTCCTGTTGACTATCCACTCCAAAATCAATTTTATAATTCCTTTTATACCTCTTGGGCTGAAGCCTGCAAACCACATTTCTGAGACTCTCTTGCCTTCTGTCTTCTTCAATTTTCCCTAATGCACAATTAATGGGAGTCTGGAAGCACAGAAGGAAAGGAGAAGCCAGTTGTTTTCTGTGTTCAGCGGTATCTTCCATCATCATGGCCCTTCCAGTACTTTCTAACAACTTTGTAATCAATACCCCGAGATAAACCCCTTTCTGTTTGAAATATCTTGAAATATCTAGAGGGGTTTCTACATTTTTTTAAACCAGGTACTAAGTATTCAGAGAGAATAGAACAATTATTTATAATGTTAACTGTCTTTCAAGAAGATAGTTTGCTCTACTAATAGACCTTGACTTTTCATGACATTATTTGAAGTTTCCAATTTACTGACCTCAAAGAAGTCACTTAACTTTTCTGAGCTCTTGTTTCCTTAGATGGAAAATACAGGGCTCGAAGTTCATAGACTTTAAGGTAGTTTTTAACTTTGAATTTTATGAACCTAAACAAAGAACTATTAGATCCTCATTAATCCTTAAAGTTTTCCATTTTTAAAGATGAGACTCAGGAACCAATGGTGGAAAGGTCAGAGTGATGAACTTACAGTATTATTATTTGGGAGATGCTTGATACTATTAGCTTGTGCACCAGCAAACAATATATCATACCACGAGCAGCAAGGAGTCCAGAAATGTACTATGTTTTAAGGATAACATAAAGTACTTTACAAATTCTATCATAAGAGATCGCCCACTTGTTTGTCACACAAAGTAAAAATGTAAGCTTTGCATTTTTTCCTGAAAATCTAAAGCTGACAGAGTATAGCACTGACACTATTATTCTAAGACATTCTGAAGAGGCAGCTAATCTTCTAATGATTCATTTGTCATAGTCAGTAACTGATGTACTGATAATCAAGATATGCATATATGTCTTTTCATAGGAAAGAACATGCTATGTGAATGCTAAGAGCTTGGATATTAATATCTCAAAAAATGTAATTTAAAGACATAACAAAATGTGGCTTCAATCTGCAATTTGTTTCACATAGGTGTGTTTTAGAGTCATAGAAATTGTTGTGATCATGCTCAAGTCATATATCTGGTAAGAAATATGTTTCAGCATCATAAATAATAAAGCTTCATCCTCATCAGCTATCTTTTGTCCAAACTGTAATCATGCAAAATTACTGGCAGTGAGAGCTTTTGTTACTGGTATTCACAGAGTAATTTATAATGCTGAAAGGCCTTTGCCATTTTCCTAATTGACGCTCTCAGTCAGGATTGCGTTTGGATCTATCATTGTCACTTGCTTGTCACCCAGAGTCAAACATAAGCTGCGCATTTTAAATATTATTGCTGTATATGCTCTTTCTTGTGTTTCAGCAAAGCAATAAGCACATGTTAGGATTCACCACATATCATGACAATGGTTTAATGCCTTCAAATTTGTTTCAGAATATGAGTGAATTATTTTGGAACTAAGCAAAACATTCTTAAGGAGAGGAAGTTTTCTTACCTTAAAATAAATTGATCTTTGGTTTATTTTGGAAGCTAGCCATTAATCCATGCTAATTCCTTTTTAAACCACATGGTATGAAATTTGAAATTAAGAATGTTTGTAAAATATGAGATTTATAATAGCTGTTTCTTCAAATATTATGCACTATTAAACAACCTCTACTAACTGCAGATAAGATTATTCCAAAAATAATATGCACACTTCAATTGTCATATATAATGATGCATCTAAAATAATGCAAATTACATTAGAATGTGAGCACACGCATAAAACACATGCTAAGCATGGAATTGTAGTACTTAAGCATCACAAACTCCCATGTTTATCTTCCCACTAATTATAGATTCTAAAAAATGATTTTACATAAGCCATAATGAAATATTCTGTTATCTCAAACACCTTGCAGGCAAAATAAGGAAACATATTTATAACTCAGTGTATTATCTATTATTGCCTAGCAAATTACCCCAAAACTTCATAGCTTAAAACAACAGTTTTTGTGAATCAGGAATCCAGGCTTGGTTTACTTGAATCTTTTATTCTGGGGCTGCAAAGTGTTCCTGAACTATAGTCATCTTAAGTTTTGACTAGGGCAAGATCACCTTCCCAGTTCACATAGTTGTTGGCAGGACACAGTTCCTCACAAATTATTGGACCAAGGGCCTCAGTTTTTTTGTCACCTGAGGTTCTCCAAAATGCAGCTCATTACTTCAAAGCATTCAAACCAAGACGGCAATAAAGAAATTCAGCTAGCAAGACAGAAATCACAATGTTTTGTAGCCTAGTTATGGTAATGACATCCTTTTAGTGTTGCTGTATTCTATTGGTTAGAAGCAGTTCCTCGAAGGGAAGAGATTCCCCAAGGCCATAAATACCAGAAGGTAGAGATTAGTAGGGGCATCTGAGAGGCTACCTATCACACTCCTCTATGAATCAGAATCCATATAACCATATAAAACATTCAATTTTAAAACAATACCTTCTTCTCCTTTCTTAAAAACATACTTTCCCTAAGTAACACCTCAGAGCTAAATCCAGAAAGGCAGTGTAAAAATGATTCCCCTTCCATTAGAAACTGAAGCATACTTTAAGAAAAACCTATTTTATCACACCAAAGATAAAATAAGCCTCTGAACAAGTAACCAAAACTGTTAAATAGTGGTGAACAATACACATTTTTACTGCACATATTCTGAAGTTTTTTTCTCACTCAATATAGTAGATAAGGGAAAACTGAACCTTAATCCCCAATATCCATGATTCAACTTCTGATAATAAAATTACGTATCTTTAAAAGTATACATACTTTTTCGAGTAAATAAAACATTAATTAGTACACTTCACTAAGAAAACAAATTGTATATTTCAATCTCTTTTTAGTTTATATAAGCAATAGATCAAAAATGGATCAATTACAATTGAGTTATTAACAGTGAATAGAATACGGAAGATGATGTGTGCAAACTATATGTAGACAAAATCTTTTGAAATATGAAGCTTCCCAATATACAAAATAGTGGATAAAACTCACTCAATGTTAAAAAAAATGTAAGTCCAAAATATATTAAGTAATAGGTAATGAGTCATTTGTTTTTGTTAATTTGTGTTAGCATATATAGGTTAAAGCCACAGTTATTTGGAGAAATTTCATAACGTGTGTTGTCTGTGAATCTCCTCTATAGAGTGTCACAATCTATGTTCAGATCTTGTCATTCCTAGAACAACAACAACAACAAAAAAAAACCAATGCAAAAAGAAGAAACAGGTGAAAGAGCATGAAAGAAAAAGCTAGTCAAAGAGAATGGTCCTCCAGTGCTCATTTTCCTCCTGCTGCATATTTAAAGCCCTAATTTTTCTTTGCACTAAGCCAAACTCATTCTGGAAGTTTGTAGATTAGCAGACTCATGAAGTAATGAAACTGTTTTCTTCAACATCAGCTAAAACACATACACTGTTAATGTGCAAATATACACTATTTCCTATTATAAAATTTATTTCTGTAACATGAAAAAGATACAGAATATCTTTATGTTTGTTTACAATGTAAATGGAATTTTTGTTGCCTAAAAACTGAACAAAGGATTTTGCTACTTAATTTTCATTCTCTATTTATTCCCTTTGAGGCTTTTCCCTTTGAAGATTTAAGATCAATTTTTTCCCTGTATTTTATCTCATAAATTGGAATTCTATTATATATTCATATTTTTTCAGTTTGTATCGTCAGTTACAGGGTCCAGTGAAACAAGCTTTCTTCATCATTCTCTTCTGCTGGTTCCTTTATTTTACTTTCCAGGAGAAGAACAACCCCTTATTGATCAAATTCAAGGACATAGATTAGGGTCCAAAACTTATGGGATGGTGGTTCCTGTTTGACTTTCCTCTTCCCTGAGACATAAACAGGACCGGGGGCTATTGCTACTTAACCAAAGCACAATCATCTATCTGTCTTTGTGGCACATATTCACTCCCTCTGCTCATTCTTCCTCCCATGTCCGGGACAGCTGGCCTGCACTTCTGCTCAGGAGATGCCTAGGCAAGAATGGTTGGGCAAGAGCTTTGGGCATGAAGGGGCTCTCTCTGGCTTCCTGGGTCTCTTGTGCATTGTTTTACAGTCTTTCTTTCCTACTGAAGCTAGACAACCCATGTTATTTTAGGTCAATGAGCTTAGAGAAATAGTTAACCTAAATCAAACCATTCAGTTCTGGGCTGTAGCTTATTTCTAACATCAATAAAAATAGTTCTCCATGTAGTCCAATTTACCCAATTTACCTACATAGCTGTGCCATGTTTGTTGGCCTGGCACACTGTTCTTCATGAGAATAGCTCTTTGACCACTGGAAGTAGGTGCTTTTTAAAGGACAAGATTGTAGACTCCTGATTTTTCTCTCTCTCTCTCTCTCCATTTCTCTTTCTCTCTCCCTTTTATAAATATATATGACATATTTATATAAATCTATGGTATATCTTATAAATATATAATATATTTTCATAAACAGTATATAGTTTAATAAATGCAAATATACATACACATATAGTATATATACATATGTAATATGTAAATATAAGTGTATACATGTATATAGAAATATATATAGTATATAGACACATAAATTAGAAATAGAGTCCTTTAAGCAAAATCTTACAAAAATGTTCAAGAAATCTAGAAGTGTGAATAGTTAGAGGGAAGAGTCACATTTGTAAGCATCACAATATTAAAACATCCAATGATCTACAGGTAAAATGTCATGTCTATTTTAATAAAAAGTGAACCAAAAGGAAGTTGTAAAATGATAATTGTTCTTGTATGCTGGCCATACAAAATTAGACTGGGAAGATCATTACCCACAAGAAGAGGCCCCAGGACTCTGAGGATTACTAAACTTCACACAGAAACTGGTGATGAAGAAAGCTCTAGAGGAAACATCTGACAATTGTGCCTTCACCTCAGGGCTGTAGTTGGGCTCCTCACCATAAAACTTTTCCTGACACTTCTGTCAGAAAAAATTGAAACTCTCTTGACTTTCTTCTTGAACCATATTATAATTATTTATGTTTTTTCATTTAATATTTATCTTAATAAACTCTTCTAGGATAAGGGCATCTTTAATTGTTGTTTCTTCCTCAGAAATAGTGTACAGATACTGATATAGTTGTTGCTTAATAAATGATGTTCTTTAGAAGAATCCATGATTATTCACACTTGCATGAATGAACAGATTCATCTGTTCAACACTACTTACTGAGTGCTTTCTACTGTCCTAAGCATTTGGTATATATGACTGAATTAAATGTACAAGGATTCCTGCTTTCATGGCGCTTACACTTCAATGGGAAAGCTAGACAGTAAATAATAATCATAAAGAGTAAGTAAAATTAGGTCAAAATGTAGTAAGTTAAATAAAAAATAAAAGACAAACCAGGGCAATTCAAGGGCCATTAATGTCAATCAACAATGGGCAATGAAGAAGTTTTGCCATTTTTTAATAATGTGACATATATAAAACTTCCCAGATTTGGTTAAAATATATAAAGCTTCCCAGATTTTGGTTACCTTAGAATCCACAGAAATGATAGCTGAAACAATGGTTTCAAACTAATGTGAATAATCTTAAATAAAAAAACTGAGGCAGGCTTCCAGAATATAAACTTTTTTTTATAAGAAAATTATAGCAAGTGACTATTCTAAACTGTCCCCAAAATAGGAACCCAAGAACAGACTGCTGTGCTATTTCTCTACGAAAACTGACTATTATATCCACCAAACTCACATGCCAGCTGAGAAAATTTGTTAGCAGGAAAAAAAAATATTTCTTAGTGAATTTAATGCTTAGCAAGCACCATGGCAAAACCTTTTTTTGTTTTCTTTAAAAATGTTTTAAGTAAATGAGAAGGCAAAATGCAATAAATAGAGGAAACCTGAGAATTAAATTTAAGGTTATTACTCAAGACCTCTTTCGAAAATGTCATTTAGTACAAGCTTAACCAATTGCTTTTTACTGAAAGCCCTTTGATACAATTGAATGACTTTCCCTCTCCAATGCAACCATCAACTGCTTAAAACAATATTGGCGAAATCATTCTGTACAATACCACCTGGGTTACAGAGGATAGTTTTCCAATTGTAGAGCTATACATATTAGACACCATACAGAAAATATACACCAAGTGCCAAACATATGTCAAGAAAATCTGTCCCTGATAGGACTAAACAGAGAAAACAATGAACTTCACTTCCATATCACATTCTGAAAAGACTCACAAGAACACAGCAAATGGCAAACCACTAAAGAGAATTTGGTGTGGGGAAGGAATCTTTGTCGCTTTACTGAATAATAGAAAACCAAGAAAGGTTGAGCTACTGATGAGGTTGTAATTGTTGCATGTTTTTGTGTGTAAATATGCCGAAATATCGCTCAGCTTCCATAAAGCTGAATGTACAATGATGAAAGTATGTTAGAAGTTCATCTTATAATTTCATAGGAGAGTTCTAGACCAAAATTAAAATATCTGGGATGACTCTATCAAGACTTCTATCCCGATGCAGGGGCTCGATTCCAGGACCCCGGAATCATGACCTGAGCCGAAGGCAAATGCCTAACCATCTGAGCCACCCAGGTCCCCTACTCAGTGGGGCGTCTGCTTCTCCCTTTCCCTCTGCTGTTCCCCCTGCTAGTGCTCTCTCTCTCTCTCTCTCCCTGTCAAAAATAAATAAAATCTTTAAAAAAAAAGGGTTCTATCAACAAATAGCACAGTCTTAGATTATACCTATCTTTGATAAGGAAATTCTTAGCTCTTTTTAGATGATCTCTAGGATCTCTGTGTCTTGTGAAATCTATGAGTGTACAATATAACTTATTTATGCATCTGCTGAACAAAATACATACAGCAGTCATTCTAGATGATAGGCATAAAAGACTTGTTAAGATGTCAGTAGATTGTACTTTTCAAAGAGTTCAAAGTCAAGTAAAGAAATTCATATCTATTTTATATTGTCATAATGAGGTGTGTTTTAAACATTGATTCCAAGAGAAAAGATGGATGATAGTACTTCTGTCTGAAGTGTGCTCTGAGGAGACCTGGATAACTACGGGATCTGGAAGAAGGAAAAAGACACATGGCTGCATTGTAGAATTTTGAATTTTGTATTTGCTTAAAATTTCAAATAAATAAACAGTTCTTAAACTGATGAATAAATAAATACCAATTAATTAAGCCACATCCATTTTTAAGCTTGTTCTTGTATTTTTTGTAACTTACAGATGACACACTAGTATATAACACTGTAGGAAGTGTTCAAGCATTTGAATGCTTGCTAATAATGTTTGTGCCTCTCTAATCGTACCACTGATTACAATATATAATGGTGATTTTTTTTAAAGTGGGGAAAATTGAGTACTATATTTGCAATGAATGAAAGAAAATGATTTTGTGACAAAACAAAACCTTTTTAAAAAATTTATTATAAATAGGTTAAGAAAGAAAAATAGAACAGATACAAAAACCTACCTTTATTGCATGCCACAAAAGCATTACATAAATCTCCTGGGATCCAGAGGAATCGAAAATTAGAGGGTCTTTGCACTAGTTTCTTCATAACTTTGTTTTTAGTTTTGTGTGTGTAAGGTCAAGTAGGTAAAAGTGATTTTATATGTAGATATAATTACACCTCAAGAAAGAATAAGAATAAAATGCAGTTTATGAATTTTTATTGAAATTGGTGTAAGCCAAAAAATTTTTGGACAGTTTGTGACATCTCTAAAACCATTCACTGATACAATGAAAGGAAATGAGAATCAGAAATTAAGTTGGGAGTGCATTACACTTAATTATTTTCTTTATTACTCAATGTTCTTCACATTTATATGTATATTTAAAATGTTTGTATTAATATTTATTTTTAACATAATGTAAGAATTTCAAATATGTTGATGCAAAAAATTCAAAAAAATTATATTTAAATATGTTTATGTGGATTCTCAGAATCTTAATCCAACATAAGCTATAATAATATATATGATATTCAAAATATGAATTATTTTCTTTTAAAAAGAGAAAAATAAATTAACAAAAAAAAATTATCTCACTACTACAATCACTCATGTTCATGGACCTGGGAATGATACCATCACTGAAATTTTCAGAGCCATTACAAAGATTTAATTTATGTTCTGCAAAATACTGCCATTCTGAAAGTTCAGTGCAAGTGCTATTTACTCTATCAGAGCATTAAAAATCAACCAAGTACTGAAATTCCCTAATAACTGACATTTCATCTAACCTTTTTAGCTAAAATAACATATAGAGTTTATTTCCTTGAATTGATCATGCCAGGTGAGGCTAATCTTTACTTGATTCAACAACCCAGAGATAATAATGTGACATATCAGATCTTTTATTAATGAAAATATTGGTTTACTCTTTGGGGAATATGAGGCCATTGTACTCTTTCAAATAGTGTTCAATGTTAACTAAATGTTACTAAAAAATAACTAAAAAAATAACATGGTCATTTATTTAGCAAAAACGTTCTTACCAACTATTCTTAGTTCTGAGCAAAAACAAAGTTTTGAAAAATATCCAGCTTAATAATTAGCATCCCATTGTGATTATCTATAAAAAAATGGAAATCAATTACTAAGACTATATCCAGAACATTCGACTAAACTTAGTGTTTTATATATTAATCATGAGATTTGAGATCAAATATATTTTCTTTCAGATGATTTTACTTTTGTCAGAGGAATAAAAGATTCAAGATTCCAATATTTTTTCTCATGTACTTCATCTCTGCATTTGGGGGCTCTTGCTAAACCCAAATATCATGACCTGCAAGAGTATCTTGAGTGAAAACAAAAAAAGGGAGGTGGTTGATCCTGGATAGCAGGATCAATCTGGGCACCTTTTGTCTGCAGCAGAAAGTCTGCTTGCATTCGGTTCCCAGTGGACTTAAGACAGTGTTTGGCAGGTGCCGGCTATGGCGGATATGATAGATGAAGCAGGTACCCTCACACCTTCTGGTTTCGAGGAACAGCCGGGGCGTAGCAAAAGGCAACCCCAGAGGGCCAACACAGAAGAGAAATGGCAACTTCCATATGATATGAGTGATAATAATAACTATCTGGCAGGATTGTTCAGGGGATTAAATCAGTATATACACATATATGGATGTATATATGTGTGTGTGTGTGCATATATATATTGTAAATCATGAACACTATATAAATGTTAGTGGGTTTTTTTTTAGTATTATGTTATCTAATTTTACCCCCAGAATGTTGTGTCCTGGGAAGTATGAGTTAGGTTATCAATAAAAAAAAAAATTATATCATGGCCGGTGAAGATCCCAGAGCAGAGAAAGCTAAAATAATAGAAAGTGAACAAAAAAGTTGACAAGGCTAGTAATTGCTGTTCATATTTGAATTCCAAGCAAATAATACAAATGGACAAGTAAGTGCACTGACTGACTGCTTATTTAAGACATACTTTAAAGTGAGTTCAGGTAGGCAGGTTTTGGAATGTGATAAATGAATTAAACTATGTCAGTTTCAAATTGTCACCATTAGAATCTAATTCAAATTTAAATAGCAATTTAAACAGTATAAAAGATTGCCCTCATTGGTCCTCCATAATCTTAACCTTTGGAGCTTTCCACAGAATAGATAGTAAATTGAATTAATTATTAGCCTTTCACCTTGGGGACCTAGGTAGAATTCAGCAGCTCAGAAGACAGCTAATGAGATTGGTAGCTCCATTTCAGTCCCCGGTGTACTCTAATCCTGAACACATATCCACCTGTCGTATTTTCCCACTGCTTTTTAGTGAATAAAATTCTAAGAAGTCAGAGTTGGCTGACATTTAAAATTCTCTTTACAAAGTGACATAATTGTGTATACCAGTAAGGTCGAAACAATGTCATGTGTAGGAGATCACAGGAAAAAAAAAAGAAATTAAAAGTAATAGCCAACAATAGGGCTGATTCAGATAAGTTCCCATCATTCCTGGAGTACATTTCTATTTCTAATACCTCCCATCAAAGTAAACATCTCATTAGATATTCATTCACTCATTTATTCATTCTTTCATTCATTTATATATTCAATAAGCATTTATGAATGAGTACCATATGCCACTTTGGGTGGGTCCTGGGTATCTATTACCATAGAATTTATTGTCTGGTGAAACATTAAAAACAAGTTTAATAAGCAATTTAATTACTATGTGATAAGAGATGTTAAAGGGGAAGCATGGAGTTGCATAATCTGAACTGGGAAGTGCCCAAATAGGAAGGAAATAACATCTAAGGTGAGTCTTGAGAAAAGAGCAGATATTAATCAGCCCTGAAAAAGGAATGAAGGTCTAGGTAGTTTATCCCAGGAAGGAAAAATGGGATGTGCATAGCCCTGGAACGTTAAGTACCTCAGTAGAGCTGCAATATTGACTATGAGGGGCGGGGGTCAGAGAAGACCTTGAAGAGAAAAATAAACTCAGTACATTGTGACATATTTAGAGCAATACGGATTGCTGAAGGCAAGGGCAACTTCTAAGTCTTTTCTGTAAGAGAGTGACTTCATCAGATTTGCATCTTAGAAAGATTATCCTGGCTGCATTTATTAAAGAAAGCATTAGTGCTGAACAGGACTTGGGCTTGGCAAACCTGTAAAATGACTCTTGCAAGAAACCAAGTTACTGATCATGGGAAACTAAATTCAGATAATAACAACAGAAATAGACAAAAGTGAACAGCCTTGAAAAACACGACATATAAACAGGATTGTTAAGTAGATGAGTGAGGAGAAAAAGATATGGAAGTCAAGTTAAAGGTCTCACTTTCTTGTTTGATCCAAAAAGTAGGGAGGTGTTTGTGGTGTTGGGAAAAATAATAAAATCCAGATATGTATATCTACCACATTATTGGAAGCTAGCTCTCTGTGGGGCTGTCATATTTCTGCATGTCTTCTGTTCCAGACTACCTTTGCACGGATGTCTGTATAGGAACAAGACTCAGAACATATAGTACTGGCCAACCTGGGCAGAGTGTAGATTTTTTAATAAAGGTAGTCTTCCTCCAGGCAAAGTTTGGGCAAGTTTGCTAGTAGTCACATTTAAAAGATTAGGACTCCTTTAGCTTAGGGTTTCTCACCTATGACACAACCCCTCTGTGTATGCAACATATAACCGGGACCCCCTCTGGATTGTCCCGTGGAATTTGTAAGGCAAAAGGAACCGATCTGTGGTGAATAAAAACGTCTTTTGGTTCTGACCCATTAGACTCTTGTCTTCTGCTGACCACCATGAAGCTGCAACAGGCTAGGTTGTTATCATGCAGGTAAGTCTCATGATTTCACAGTTCCTATACACCACTATCCTCTTCATCGTCTCCAAGTTAAAAACTGTTTAAGGTTGTAGGTTTGGACTTTCTGTGGGGTATTATGTTATTATGTAGAAGGTAGAAATTTGAAGTTGGGAGATGTTGTGTTAAAGGAGTTTTAAAACTTTTCAGATTTTTATATCCCTATAGATACCTAGATCCTATGTTTTTATATCTCTGCTTGTGTTTATGCACTCAGTTTTTAATAGGTTGGCAACCAGCACTTGTATCAAAAAGAAGAAAATTATGTAATTAGCTTTTACAAAGCTTCATTTTTCATATTCTGAACCCAAATTTTTTTAAATGTCTGTCAAAGAAATTCAGATTTTAATATTAGAGAATGGCAATTGGTAAATTTGTAGGAATTTCTGTTGGTTCAATTAATTTCCTGCAATTACTGCTAGATTGAAACCAATAATTTAACAAATAAGGAAATTCTGACTTTTAAATTGTAAAGGCAATGGTACATTTTGTAGCTGAAATAAAAAATGCTTTTAACAAACATTCTCAGTATTTTGTAGAGGCTAGAGATATGACAATGAGTAAGAAATCATCCCTGTCCTCAAAAAACGAAAAATGTAAATAGAAAACTGGAACAGAAATATTCTGAGTGGAAAAATCATTTATTTATTTTTCCTAAGTACATATTTGAAAATTGAACCCCACACTGCCATTTGCTTTTTATTATTTAATTTAAATAATGCTTTGGTTAAAATTCGGTCCCCTTGATTGTTTTAACAACACACTAGCTTTGGAATAAGCCAAACATTCATCATCATTGTCATGGGTATGTTCTTTATATAATGAAGGTAAGCTTTTGTGGGGAAGGATTTTTGATTAACACTGAAACAGAATCCATTCTCTTTACGAGTGCAATTTGAGATACTAATTTTGTGCCCCTCGTTAAAGGCATTTGAGGAATTTAGACATCCTATCATCTTTTCTCCCAAGTTCTCAAACTTTTTTACTAAGTATAATAGTTCAGAAGATTGGTTTACTTACGGCCAGTTGATAATAATTGACAATAGTCCACCAAACATGCTCCTAATTCTCCCCTTTCTAACATCAGTACCTTGATTGTCAAAATTTGCCGTGAAGGAAGGCTGGTTCTCTGCCACGTGTCTCCTTAGTTCTATTAAAAAGTCAAAAAGATAAGGAGAACTGAAAATACAGCCCCACAGTCAGCTATAAGGACCAATAAAACCCATAGCTACTTATTAAATTTTGCAGCTATTCTTCTGACGTGTGGGTCTGCTCAGCTCTGGGCATCGACCATGGTGCCAAGTATGTATAAAACCATAAATCAGCACACAGGATCTTCCCAGAAAATAAATTTTCCTTGAAGATTTGGAAAACAAATGTGTTGAGTTGTGGCACGCTTCAAAGCACTAAAGCAAAATCCACAGTTTACTGTTTTTCCTTTGCCAGCTCATTCTCATGGTTTTGTACAGCAATAAATTTTGTATTGGACAATATGGTAGTATTAGTTTTCTTACATCTGAAAGGCCATGTTTTTGCCAAGAAAAAAATTTATGCTAATATCCCAGGTCTTCAGAGAGGACTAGCACTAATCAACAAGGGAGGACGAGTTGGAATGCAGCATTCCCTCGTGAGTCCAAAACATCTGCAAAACCATTAGTTTTCTTAAAATTTAGTTTGGCACCTCCTGAATTAAAATTCTTCTGGTAATTGTACCTGATCAAATGTTTTATGTTGTTTTGTTTCATTCCTCTCTATGTACGCCTTACCTATTCATTAATGTATTCTGGAAAATTGCTTCAGGAATTTCACTTGGGAAGTATTGATGTCAGTGGATTTGGGCTATTATGAAAACTTTTGTAAAAATCAGGATTGTTGACTTTTTCTCTTATTTTATCGTCACCATAGCCCCTCAATTCATAGTTCTGTATATGGACCCAAAATTTTTCTTCACATTGGGGACTAACTGATTCTAGTTAGCATCCCAAAGTGAATAAAAACAAACTTGTATATTCTCCTACAGAATTATGATGGTATCTTGAAAATGTTAGTATCTTGAAATTGTTAGTCTGACAAATCTGGTATTAAGTTCTGGTTTTGCCATTTATTAATACATGTGAGATTATCTGAGTGTCATTTGTCTCAGCTGTTTAAAATTCCTTCTCTCATTCAAAGGGTCATTCTGAACATTAAGAGAGGCAAAGTAGGTAAAAAGTGTTGTTGTTGTTTTTTTTTTAATCTCAGAGAAAAATAGATGTAAGAAACCACTTTATTAATATAATTTTTCTTTTAGAGCCTCACCACATTTGTCATGTCAGTTGGAACACTTTGAAACTTATCAATGACCCTCTTAAAATGTTAAACCCAGAAATGAAAAAGCATATTTCAATTATTTTTTTGTTATCTGTATAGATATCCATAAGTTATAACACATTTAAAGTCAATTAAAGGAAGAAAGGTGGCTGAAGTAAGTATTTTAATCTTCAAAAGAAACCTCTCATAACTGAATTAAATACCTTAGCCTATATGAAAGCAATCTATTAATTTTCATTTTGCTACTTGTGTTAGCAGTTGTGTTACATAACTTTGTGTTTATGGTATGTTTTAAGGAAGGCAAACTTGTTTTAATAAATGTAGAAATACTTTCCTGAGTCGGTAGTGGAAGACAGACTGTAGAAAAGAGAGAGGAGGCAGTGCTGGAGGGAAGGAGAAACACAAGCGAAGAATTGAACCCTTGTCGGCATCAGTCACTTCAGAGCCAGTGTAATAATAAGGAGAAATTGAAACAAACTGCCTTATACTTCCCATAATTCCCTAGAGGACTCAATACTCAACACACATTTGTTTGTACTGCAGGGCTTGAGTAAAATTTATATGAGTCTTTTTAATGTTTGGGGGCATTAGTGACTTATAGAGAAGTGGAAGCATTTCATAATTCATGTAAATCTTTTTTTCAGGAGTAGATATATGGGTAAGTAGAAGAATTTCACTTAATTAAAGGATATCAAGGCATAAAAATAAAATGTGAAAAATTCATCAAATTGACTAGAAATTGGGGCCAAGCATATGAGGAAACATCTGAATGACCAACTAATAAAATAACCTAAATCATCTTCTGAGGGAGAAAATTTATGAAGAGTTAACTTTATTATGATGTCATCACTGGGTGGATTACTAAAAATAATAATAATAATAATAATAATGTTCACCATATGTTCAAGACTCTTTTAGGTAAGATGTAGCTTTTATTTGAGGTTTAAAGTCAGATGTGTCCATAAAAATGAAGATTCCATGTTCTGGAGTCTGTATACACAAACCATTCTGATGAAGCAGAACTATTTTATCTACTGTAAAGTAATCTTACAAATACCAAGGATGACCTACTCATGTACCTAACTTCATGAGTGAAACTGGAATCTTGGCACGAATACGGAGGCATTAGATAAGCAATTAACTTCTGTGTAGTTTTAGAGTGCATAAATGAAGGCATACTTCTACAAAACAGGCTGCCAGACTCAGTGTAGGGTAGCTATTTTGGCATGAACAGGCCCATTAACTGAATAATTAAAAGAGCACTTGGCCCTGATATCCTGAACAAATTCCAGCTTGGTTAATTATATGCACTTATTGCCATTTTAGTCCTCCCTGCAATTTCAACTGGACTCAAAGTTTCCCTGAATCCTCTGTCCTAAAATAGTATTGTGCTGAGTATAGGGTGTTTTTCTTCTACTTCTTTTTGTGCCTAATTATTTGGCATTAGTCCTATGAAGTTCAATTTGTGGTTTCTAGTGAGAATATAAACACAGAACCTAACCTGAGGAAAATTTGTTGGCAAAATGTGTTCAATTTCCATGAGTCTCAGGGGCTTCTGGGAAAATAAAAAAATAATATTGTAAAATACTGTTGATGACATCGGTTAACTACGGACATGGATGCTCACATGAACACTTGAAAATATACTGGATGTCTCTTTAATAAATAAGTTGCTGGACAAAAGAAGTGTTAATGCAGAATTAGTGTCACAGACAATATCATAGCATTTGATACTTTTTCCTGATTGCTTTGCTTTCCAGGTAGGAGTGCTTGCACTCTACAATTTTAGATTTTCTCTCTTAATTCTCATACAGTGAAATAGCAGAAAGTCAGATATATGTGTATGTGCATAAAACTTTAAGTGGGTGTGTATTTCCAAAGTTACATTTCCATAATCATCATTTTTGCATTTTTTAAAGATTTTATTTATTTATTGGAGAGCGGGAGCAGAGAAAGAGAGAGAGAGAGCATGGGGGTAGGGGCAAAGAGAGAGGGAGAAGCCGACTCCCTGCTGGGCAGGGAGCCTGACACAGGGCTGGATCCCAGGACCCTGGGACCATGACCTAAGCCAAAGGCAGATGCTTAACCAACTGAACCACCCAGGAGCCCCAATTTTTGCATTTTTATAGTTTGTACAACTAGTCATCTGCTAAAAATAACGTTAATTTTTCAGGTCTCCTTTATAAAGTGAAAACACAAAAGCTACCTGAAATTCTTTTTTTTATTTTTTAAAGATTTTATTTATTTAATCATGAAAGACAGAGAGAGAGAGAGGCAGAGGGAGAAGCAGGCTCCCAAGGAGCAGGGAGCCCGACGCGGGACTCAATCCCAGGACCCTGGGACCATGACCTGAGCCGCAGGCCGACGCTCAACCATCTGAGCCACCCAGGCGCCCGCTACCTGAAATTCTATCAGTGAGCTGCACTATAGTTATTATATTTATATTTTGATATTGTGTAACTACTCCCTACTTTATCAATAACCACTCAATGAGGATCTATATTAAAGAATCAGGCAGGTTTTTATATTTTTTCAATTTTGGTATTGAATCTTGAATAAAAGATGATACCAAAATTGAATATTTTTTAAGGAATATTATTTAAGATACAGATAAAGATAGTTCTAAATATACACACATATACATGTTGATTAAGTGCATTTAAAAATAATACAATTTTAATGCTAATATTTATTATATTTTATAATACCATACAACGTCAGAGTATGAAATAAAATGTCAAATGTGCACAGATATCCTTTTAAAATTTGATGTAATAAAGCCAGGAGAAGTATTGGAATAAACATATTGGTTCATAATAATATAACATTTACAAGTGAATTAAGTTTCTGAATGTGTATCACTATTTTTACCATATTGCATGAAAACTATATTAAACTTGAAAAGTATGCTTAAAATAATCAGTCAAGAATAAGCCAACTAAAATATATGAAATTCACTTTGGATCTAGGGATAGAGAAAAGTTCAAAGAGTGGAAAACTAGGGGCGCCAGGGTGGCCCATTCGGTTAAGCATCTGACTCTTGGTTTTGGCTCCAGTCATGATGTCATGGTGATGAGATCGAGCCCCACAGTGGGCTCTGACCTCAGCGTGGAGTACGCTCGAGATCCTCTGTCCCTCTCTTTCTTTCTCTAAAATAAATAAATAAATCTTAAAAAAGAAAAAAAAGATCAGACAACTCTACCTGGATTTACATGAAACTTCTGCTGCTACCCACATGCACAACTTTATGATGAGTGCTCAGGATGTATGCAAAAGGAAGTTGTGTATTTAATTATGGATAATTACTTTCCCAAGAACACATAGGAAGCCAGCTAGTCACTATTAATTTTCATCTCAAATATGAACTTAGGATTTTGGCAAGATCTTAGAACATTTTGATGACCCTTGCCGTTTGTCAGCAAGTACATAGTGGGTGGAATTGATTTTGGCATGCAGTGTGCATTGTAGGTACTCAGTACATATTGGATAATTGAGCACAGTTATTATTAAATAGTACCCAAGGATGCACTTCTAACCCAGGAACTAATATTGTCAGGGATTCAAATGGGAATTTTAAAATATCCTTCTTTCAGATCCTTGTCATTTGATGGCACTGTCTGGAAGACATAAGGGATTAGAAATCTGAATTGAGAACCTAGAATTTTTTCTTAAAATGGCCTTTGACAGTAATCATATAAATGCATTTAGTTAAGTTGAAATAAAATGTTCACATAGTATTCTTTGGCATTGTAGTCCAGATAGAATGCTAAATTCTTTTTCAATCCATTTTGTATAATCACACCCAACTTATTTAATATGCTTTTTGCAATTACTCCTTTTTAAAATTTCTACTCTTTCTTGAATGGCGACCAAACTAAAATTCAATAATAAAATTCCTATATTTATTTTAAAGTAGATATTTTTATTTTTACATGTTAAAAATTTGAATACCTATAATAGTAATATTAATTATTAGAAATAACCCTGAATGCGTTATATAAAAAACCACTAAAGCAATTTTTTATAAATAAAGTATAGGTTCTGGAAACACTGACCCTATTTTTAAAGATTCAAATGGCAAGCACTATTAGCATAGATATATTTGGGTAGATTTCAGATAAATTTTAAACCGCGTATTTGTATGTATGTGCATGTGTATTCTGGGTTTTTTTAATTTAATATATTTAAATAAGGGATTATGATGGTTTTTTTATTGTATTGTAACTTTCCCTTCTTATATTTATAACTAAGGCTCAATTTCTTAAAGAAATAGAAATCCTAGGAATAAGAGTGTGTAACTACAGAATAGCAATAAATTAAATTGCAAATCAGGTGTAAATTTATTACGCTTGTTATATTTCCTTTCAAGCTGTTAGACTAAATAGACAAAGTGAAAAAAATCACTGTTTACATAAATTATTTTAAAGTATTTTAACAAATGGCAGAAAAACTGGTAATCACTGCAAAATAGAAACTCGACTATATAAACAGTATCTACCATCAAAAAAGCCATGGGAATAATTAGTAAAGGTAGTAGTATTTGCTGTTCCTGAGTTTGGTCAGTTTCTTATATAAAATCAGTATGTTTCTAGAGAAAGCTTGTTTTGTTTTAAGTAGTGCAGAAAAGAAATGCAAATGTTCAGTGCAGGGATGAAGCCTTACGGATCTTACGGCTGAAATGGAAAGCTCCACGGTGGTGGTGTCTCCAGGAGGCTAAAGCAGCTAATAAAGGCAATAAGCCGGCAAACTGTTTTTCAATTAATCTCCTTAGCAACTTAATTTTTCTTAAAAATAACAACAACAACAACAAACAGACAACAACAACAACAAAAACATGTCAGTTTGATACCCAGGGTAGGTGTATCTTGCATTTGAGTTCCCTTTCTTCTTAGGTTAACCCACTGAAGATGGCATGTAAGCTCTTACGTATTGCATTAAACTTCCATCATTTCCAAATCTTCAGTAAATTATTGTCAAAGTTATAGCTTGGTCTCAGAGGAATTAGCAGAGGACTTTTGTCTACACTAGGAATGAAACAGGAAAAGGGAGGTCAGGAACTTCAGGGCCAGTCCCCCTGGAAAGAAAAGTAACTGATGTCCCGAAGTCCAAAGCCAGAAAAAAGAAATCAACATGCAGGAAAAATTAGGGACAAGGAAATATCCCCCAAAGATTCCAGAAACACCTGTTTTGTTTTGTTTGTTTTTTTTTGATAAATGTTCATTCTCAAATTTCAAAAATGGCTGGTTCATTTTATGGTCACTATCATACAGTTACTTTGTTTGGTTTCCATTGAAGGTAATTTAAAGCTCGAATTTCCCATGAAGAACTATATAATAGACATTTTTACTGTTACCAGTAAGTATAAAATACTTTTAGTCATTAATTACTAATGAGAGTGTTATATATTTATTTGATATAATTAAAAAAAGAAAGTTATTCCATAGCAAAAAGGTGGTGATCTTTTAAACCACCTTTCATTGATTTCATTTTACAAGAATTATGAGTATCTGGCCACAAAGGAATGTCTACTTACAGGAAGCTTGTCTCTGGAGTTACCTGCACATATAAAACCTAGAAAAAACATCTGTGAAAGGCAAGACTCATTTGCTTCCTAATAAAAGTTACCCTTGGGAAGGTCATTCAGTCTACACGATCTTTCACTGCCACTGCACACTTCAGAGGGAAGAAAATAAGAACATCAAAGTCTTACTATTTTATAAATAACTTTGCCAGTTACTAGTTTAAGACCTTTTAAAAATGCACAGTCAGCAATATAGTTGTAAAAGGTAAAAGGACCTGAAAGTCAACGTCCCCACTGTGCTTTCTACCTTCATGCTGACTATGGACGGCGAGTTGTTTGAAGAGAAAAATCGGAAACTGAGAGCAGAGCAGAGACTCCCACTCCCCCTGCTTGTGTTCCCTCTCTCGTGGTCTCTCTCTCTCTCTGTCAAATAAATAAATAAAATTTTAAAAATAAATAAATAATTTTAAAAAATAAAGTCGTTCAGACCAATTGAGTCCAGGCTGGCAGTCAGTGTGGAGACACCTGTGACAGCTAGAACATGCTCACACCCAGAGCCCACTTCTGCTGCTTTCCCCTGCAAGATGATTTCTCCAAATACAGGGGATATTATATTAATTGATAATCTGATTTGTTTGCATTGTCATATAGAGGAATCAACATATGTTTTAAAACCAGGGAAAAGGCACCCAAAACCAAAATTTAGACTAACAATGGATCTATTTAATCTTAACAGGAGAAAAAAATCCATTTAGGCTTTCATGGCAGAATAGGAACTCATTCCAAAATCTCCCACTAAGGATTAATAATAAAATACCCAGTAATATTGAAGCAAATTAATTACACAGTTTTGCTTTTCCTGCTCCCCAAGAACTGGCAGTCTGCTGCTGTATCATTTTTTATTCTCCAACAACTTTTGAACGAAAAGTTGAAGTGAGAGTCTGGTTGTTTTGAGTGTCTCAATTCAGTTCAACAAATATTTATTTAATGTCTGCTCTGTGGCAGATACTGGGTCAGGCACTATAGTAATGGAATGAAGAACAAATGATTATAACTCTCGCATACTAGCTTAGTTCTAGGGGAAAGCAGAGGAAGAGAAACACACAAGCAGAATAAGTTACGTACAAGGTTTTGGACACAAAGAGAAGGGTATGCTGAGCTGTAGCAGCCCAGAGAAGAGACTTAATGCAGCTGGTACTGAGTACTCACTTTCTCTCTCCCTCTCTCTCTACACACACACACACACACACACACACACACACACAGCAGAAACATCCTCAGCTCTCTATAACTAAGGGAATACTGAAAACTTCTGTTGGCAAGATTCCTGCAGAATTTAAAAATCATTGTTTAAAGCACTGATTTTGTGGGTGCATTTGAGCCTGATGTCTCACTGACTTCAGTGGTCCTCTACCCGGTGTGAGTCGCAGGATCCTGTTGTGAACATTTGGGCTTCCTTGGCCACATCTCCATGGCTGACCAGTCCCTGCTCTGCCCTGTAGCGTGGGACACCTGTTCACTGGTTTTTCCAGGTTCTGAGATCACTGGGGACCGAATGGTGGAAGAAGGGAGAAACCAGAGTCTCTCTCTCTCTCTCTCTCTCTTCTATTATGTGTCCATCTATCCTGCTCAGGCCACCTCTCTGGGCAGCTACCCAGTTCCGGCACCTCTGAGCCTCCTCTTTGTGTCTTTTCTGCCAAGAAGAGATGGGGCTTTCTGCTGTGGTTGGCTTTTGTCTGTGTTGCTCCGACGTCTCTTTTCTCTGACGTCTCTTTTGCTGTTGAGCCTCTAAACTATTCTGTAACCATGGAAACCAACCTTTGCCTACAATGTACTATGTTTTAAATACTCAGACTAGTTTTTGTTTTGTGGATTCAACCGTTACTGACCGTGCTTCCTGGATACTGTACCACACTAAAGAGTTGAATTAAAGGGTCTTCAGGAGTGTGTTGATCCATTTTCCTCTACCCCGAATCATCCCAGTCAGGTGTACTATAATAACAATGATAAATGCTGAACATTAATTGTGTTGTCATTAACTTCCATGCATTTTACACATATTATTTTATTTAATCCTTTCAAGAACTCTAGTAGAAGGTCAGCAGGATCATTTTCCTAGTTCACAAATAAAGAAGCAGATGTAGAAAGTTACTGTGACTTGTCCAAGGCTACCTTGTCAACAACAGAACCAGGATTACATCTGGCCTTCAAACTCCACCGATACCGCTTGATGTAGGAGCCAGGCATCGTTTCAGCCTCACGCCCTTGTCCTCCCCTCAGCCGTAGACTCCATTTGTTATTTGCTACTTAAAAAATATTATACACTCTGGGAAATCAAATACTTAACTTGTTAGAATTAAATCTCTAGTATGGACAAACACAATCCATGTTAGAGTTACAGATACTCCTATGAATACAGCATTCAAGCTTTAATTTATGAACAGAAGGATTATTTTAGTTTATAAAGGCTTTTTGTTGCTTACCTGCTGAGTGTTTGCTGTGTTGTGAACTGTAAAGCTTGTTTGATACTTGAGTTTCTAGCATCCAAATTATTTCTACACACATAGCAACTTCGCTAAATTTTGATCTTTTTGAAGGTAAAATTATATTTTATTATTCTCTGCACTCCCAGTCTGTAGTTCCAGATCCAAGTTTTTGGAGACATTCAATAAATGTGATTTGCTACAACAATTGGATGAGTATATGTGTAACTGGATATGTATAAGGAGATATATGTGTGTAAGGCTCTAAAATAAATATACAAGTATAAGTACCTCTAAAATAAATACCCCCAGATTATGCAGAATAAATCTGCCATAACTTATGAATTAGCCCATATTACATACATGATCCTGCAGTATGCAACTGAAATGTAATTTATTAATCCACTCTTTGAGTAGAAGGAATAAACCCAGAAGTAGTTATAACTTTGGTCACATTTTAAGTAGGGCTTGCTCCTCACATTGGTCAATAGTCTTTTGACTTCTGGCCTTGCATGGCAGACTGAATACACAAGTGTTTCTCCAGAATCTTCTGAAACCTCATTAAAATGGTAGCAAAGAGGTTAAAAAACTAGATCAAATCCAAGCGAAAAGAGAACAAGATAGGATACTATAGCAGATAAGAGCTGCCAACTGTATTTTGTAAGCCGAAAAGTTGATAAAGAATTAGACTAGTTACATGAGAAAAACTGAAACGAGCCTGCAATGGGGTAGGGCAACAAAAGCAGACTGACTCATCCTGCGAAGTAATGCAAAGAGTCAGCTTTTGGAGAAATGAGACACCTCATAAGGTAAGAAGTCTGTATGGAACTGGTTATAGGAAAGATTGTTGGAAAGTTTATATGACAGGCAATTATACTCTCAGATGCTCCCCCACCCAGTATGACTAAATAGATGATAATCTCTTTCCACTTTGGTGAAAGACTAGAAGTTTACTTCCTAGAAATATCGAACCACACAGTTTATAATCTTGGAGAGCCCCACTATCGCTAAGAATGGTGGTAAATAATTTCATCCAGAAAATATTGAACTTTATTTTCAGTAAATTGTGAATTGTGGGACCCACCCCAACTAAATGAGAAAAACCAGGCCTTTAATTCTAGTAGTAGTTTGAAGGACTCCCACCCTTTTGCAACTCATTTGCCCAAAACAAAGTCCCATAAAAAAACTAGTTTTCCTAATGAAAAAACCAGATTCCCCTCTGATTACACTTGCAGGGAGATCTGCCAGTCAACAAACACCACCTATTCATATAGAACTTCCATATTAATACTTTGATAGCAAATATGAATAAATCATAAGAAATGTCCTGACTTTGAGGAAAGCCACTTACAGATATCATAGAGCCAAAACAAACTAACAAGAACATAGAAAGCTTAAAGGATAATGTAAAGAGGAAGGGGGAAAAAGAAGTCAAAATTCTAAATTTAATATCTTTAAATGCAAAGGGAAGACAGTGTACCAGTAAAATAAAACCAGGATGCTATAAAAGGAACATTCAGAAAATAAATAAAACACTCTTGAATTAAACCTGTGATAGTAGAATTAAATTAAAAAAAAGCACAAAACTTTCTAAGGGAGAATTGAATGAAAAACCTTCCCCTAAAAAGGGCATAAAAGACAAAGAGATGAAAATGTAAGGAAAAAAGCTGACATTACCGAATCAACTCAAGTTCATTTCCTGAATAATAAGATCCCAAAAAGAGGGGGGGAAAGGAATATGACAAGGTAGAATTATCACAGAAATAATACAAATAAACGTTCCAAACCTTAAGAACATGAGGCTCCAAGTTAAAAAAGCCAACTAAATCCTAATTTAATGAATGAAAAAAGACTCATTCTAAGGCTCATAACTGTGAAATGTCAGAATACTAAGGGTACAGAAGAGATTCTAAAAACGTCAGAGAGCAAAAGCAAGTCATTTATAATTGATCAAGACTCAGAACAGTATCAGAATTCTTAAAACATCATTAAGAGCTGGTGTAATGCCTTCTAAGTAAAAAATGTATGTTGGTTTGAAATGGGTGGAGGGAGAGGGTAGAATTCTTTATCCTGCCAAATTAGCGATCATTGTACATTTCAATGATTTTCCACATATTTTTGACTTCCAAGTACCATTCTTAAGAAGGTACTGTAGAATAGTAAAGAATTTGGCCTTGCTCAGAGAATGGTCTGGCTTTTGTCCTTGGAATTTTATGCCTAACAGGAATGTCTGTGTTTACCTGCTGACCTTGGGTCATGCCAGAGAGTCTAACAGTGCAAATGAGGGTGAGGGCTGGCCATACCAGGAAGACAAATAATGCAGTGTAGGGTGAGGATTTTGGGTCGCATATCAATCAACCTGGAGACTGCAATCAACCATGTGTGCAGTCAATCCATCAATCATGCCAATGGAATGGAACTCCAGTACAAGCAGAACACCAAAGCTCAGGGCAGCTTCCTTGGTTGGCAATATTTCATATGTATTTTCACACATGAATGCCTGGAAACTAATGTGTCCTGACTCCACAGGGAGAGGATAGGAAGTTCTGGTACTTCCCCGGACTCCTCCATGTGTTTCCTCCCTTGGCTAATCTCTGTTTCTTTCCCTGTAATAAATCATCGCTATGAGTGAAAGAGCTTTCAGTGATTTTGTGAGTCCTCCTAGCAAATTATCAAAACTGAGGTGGTTTTGTAAAATTTCCCCACTTGTAATTGGGGTGAGAAGTGAGGGTGGTTGACTATGCTCCCTCTAAACTTTCTAGTTGGTTCTCTAACTATTCCAAATATGCTCCACCAAATGAAGGAATAAATTCGGAAACAGTACGTGTTGGGATCCTAGAAATGAGGCTCATAACAGAGGTGAGTGATATTCTCAGGATGACAAAGAAGAGATATCCCATGATGGCAGCTGTGCTGAAAAAGTCTTGTAGGCAGCCAGATTGGAACAGGAGGGCAGAGAGTTCCGTAAGTTCATTAAGGAAAAGAAGGAGGGAGGGAAGAGACTGGGGATTTTCTAAATGAGGGCACTAATGCAAGATTCCAACAGGATAGTGTTATGTAGGAACACGGGCTTCATTTTTCCATTTCTCAAGCTGGAAATACAGATTTATACATAAGAACTTTGATTTTTTATACGGAAAAGCCCCACTTTTAAGTATTGACAAATTCAAACATTTTATTGTGTAAACATGACAGATCTGTGGGCTGAATTCCACCAACATGCCACCAGTTTACAGCTTTGCTCTACAGCACTTTTTACCCCCAGATCTGGCAGTGTTTAATGCCAAAAGAAAAGCTCGGATGATGCTCCATATTTATTGCTAATTCATTTATTTTATTTTATTAATTCTTTTCAACATCATTTCTCATGATCACAAAATTTTTTATTATTTTTTATTGTCACAAATGACTCAGAACCCTGGATCTCCTAGGTTCACTCAGTGCTAAATGTTCATTTACTAGTTTAGTCTCCAGACATGTGAGAGTACATGCTATCTAGGAGATTCTCGAGTGAGAAGTCAGCTGCCAGGTTTGAGTTGAAGAGCTTCACAGACATTGTTAGATGGAAGATGTCAGATGTTGGTACCATTAGGAAAAGACCAAAGCCTCTCTGGTCTTGTGGCTCTCCATGGTGAGGATATTGCCCCAGGAACCAATCCTCCCAGGGACCTTCTGCAAAATGGTGCTCCAGTTTCAAAGTATTGTTGGAGTCCTTGAGAAGTCAGGACTCCTTCAAATCATATCTAGAACGGAACCATTCTTTTTTTTTTTTTTTTTATAGAATGGAACCATTCTCACAACTTCCATCACTCCCCAGCCCCTCTACTCCAGCATGTATCTGTCATCCAGATAATTGCAGTAGAACTTCAAACTGGTCACCTGCTTCCATTCTTGTCCCCCTCGATCTGTTCTCACCACAGGACCAAGAGTTTTCTTTTAAAAATATAAGTCGGATGATGTCAATTATCCACTCGAAGTTGTCCAGTGTCTTCATCTCACTCAGAGTAAAAGCCAGTGTAATCATGGCATCTATAGCCTCTGTTCCCTCCCCACCATCCCCCGGCTCTCTCCTCACTCATTCTGCTTTTAGTCAAATTGACTTTGTGGTAGGCTGAAAAATGTCCCCTCCCAAAAGTTATGCACCTCAAATCATCGGAACTTGTGAATTTTACCTTACAGGGTAAAAGAGGTGATTAAGGGTCATGGGAGGATCTGCTTATCCTGGATTATCTGGGAGGGCCATAAATGCAAATCTGTATGTGAAAAGGCCATGTGAAGACAGAGACAGAGCATGGAGAAATCTGGCCACAAACTGTGGCCACCAGAATCTGGAAAAAGCTTGGAAGAGAATTTCCCCTGGAGTCTCCAGAGAGAGCGTGGTCCAATACCTTTATTTCAGAATTCCAGCCTCCAGACTGCGAGCGAATTAATTTCTGTTATTTTAAGCCACCACATCGGTGGTCATTTGTTACAGCATCCAGGAGACTAATACTGCTGCTTTAGTCATATGGTCTCTGCTTTCTCTGAAGGACTTTAGACACACTCCAGGCCCAGGAAAGTTACATCTCAGTTCTTCCTGATTGAAATATTCTTCTCCCGGATTTACAAATGGCCTCTCCAGTTCTTTCCTGAAGTACCACTTGCCTGCACTGTCCAGCACTGCGATCCCCAGCACTCCTGTCCTGCACTTTATTTCTTCCCACAGCACTTACTTAATACACTTCGTGTCACTTACAAATGTGTTTATGATCTGTCTCCCTCCATTACCATGAAAACATAAACTCAATGCGGGGAGGGGCCTGGGTCTGCACCATTTACCCTGGATCTCCAGTGCTTGCATCAGTGCCTATGGCATGCAAAGCACTCAAGATATATTTAAGGAATGCACACATGCATAAGAGAATGGAGGGACCAGGCAGAGACCCAGAATCCTGACCACAGTGTAATCATTTCTGCTTCTGAATTAGGCCACTGTGTTAAGATGTATACTTCCTTTTGTGACCTAATTAAACTTTTTTTTCTTTTAACATAGTTTTCATTCCCTTGACAGTCTTTTGTATATGTGTGATTTAATTCAAATAAAATGTTAACTCTTTTATTATGAATTGTCTTATTTTATTATTCTTAAATTTGTTTTGCATTTTCTCTATTTGCACATTTCATTTTTAATCTACTTTTTATTGATCAATGCATCCTTCTTTAGTCCTTTACCTCTAACTTTCTTTCATCTATTACTAATTATATTTTACCTCCTTAGTTACATGTTATCCAAATTGATCATGATACAGCAGTTAAGAGCTTAGCCTCTGGAATCTCTGTATCCAGGTTTGAATCTCCCTTTTGATATTCAGTAGATGTAAGGCTTTGGGAAATTTACCTAATTTTCCTGTCTGTCAAATTGTAACAATAATAATCCCTCACACATAGGATTCTTACACAAATTAAAGATCTGAGTATATTTTAAGTTTATCTAACAGTGTCTGGCTTAGAGTAACCCTCAAAAAGGGATTTTTAGGTTCCAATGTTATTTTCATGACATGATTTTCATGTCTGACTTTTCCTTATTTATTTTATTATGACAAGCAGACAGCATAGGCATAAATTAAACATTAGAATCATCAAATTTTTAAAAGGCCAATTTATTTTAGGTATTTTTAAGTGTAAATTACTCATCAACAGCACATCTCCACATCTACCTTCATTCCTACAATGTGGTCTGTAAGCTCAGGTTGGTATACTAACACCAGCACATGGATTGGGAGGTAGTATCTACATTAAGTTGTCAAAACAGCAGCATCTGTATTGTGTGTTCCATAATAAAGAAGGGGGGGAAGCATTTTAAATCATGAAGTAAACTGCCCTAAATGCTAAATTTGGGGCCAACTTAATAAACCCACTATGGTTTGTGAAATATTTCTGTTCTCTCTGACAGCCTACAGTAAAAACCTGTGGTAGGTTTTCAATTGGATAAAAAGAGAAACAGAGTATATTGGAATGAGGCCACATTTATCTAAATCAGCAGAGACATTTCCTACAGCAGTGACCTTCACTGTGTTTTGAGGACTACAACAGCACTGAGAAACATTTTTTTTCTTTAAATACATAAAATACTCTGAAAGAATTTCTGTTTAGGTTTTTTTTTTCCTTCCTATGATCTAGTGTTCGAGACCTCATTATAAGGATTTCATATGTTTGATGTTATTAATACATTTCTCTCCACCACCATGAGCGAATCTTACATTTTACAAAAATGCTAAAATTCTCCTAGAAATGTCGTATTCCTTCCCTTGATGATCATCACTCAGAACAAGAGCTTTTTAAAAACCCATTGTGCTGACATCTATGGAGAGGAATATTCTTAAGATGACTGGAATCAATCAACATAATGGAAAATCTAATGTTTAACATCTGTATAAATACTTAGATATGGGACAAAGTGAAGAGTCTGGGTAAACTAAATTCTTTTCTTTATTTTTGAAAGAAATGTTGGACTGCATTTTTAGTCTCTTCATTTATTATGGATTATAATAGAGCAGACAAGATCCAATCTGATTGTCCAAGTCAGTGTACAGGTCCTCACAATTTTAATACAAATCATAATTTTTTCAAATTGCCAAAATTTAAAATATACTAATTTAAACCACAAGTGATTAAATTAAAATTAATGAAATTTTCTCTTTAAATTGGAAGTAGAAAATGGAGTTAATTTCATCTTAGTTTCCTCTATCTTTCTATTTGGCCAAATTAACTTCTCTGAAATTTGTCAAATTGTTGTCACTTAATAATTAAAAGAGTATATACTTTCTTTTATTTTCTATAACTTACTACATATGTGCATATATGTGTGTATATGTACATATACATTATGAATAGAATATAAAATAGACTCCATACATGGTTGCATTCCCCTGGCATTCATATATTAATATGTCCCCTGGGTTATGTAAACTGGTTCACTGCAAAGTAAACTAAAATATCAACTATGTTCCTATAATTTGAGGGAAAAAAAAACTTATCTATGATGTTTGCTTATTCATAGCTCTTTTTATGTATAATTTGCTTATGAGTTAGGACTAGATACATGACCTGAAAGGCTTTTGTTCTTGATAACATGCCCCATCTCGCCCTGTATCACTGACTAAAATTGCTGCACAAGATATCCTCTGAGTTAGACAATGAAAGCATCTGTGAAAATTAAACATGATCTATTACAGGTGATAGATTATGCCTTATAAGCCATTGTTTGTGATTGGTTTATCAAATTATTCTGCAATGTGGTATGGCTTTCCAGAAAAGGAATAAAGAACTGCCAGAATTTAATCTGGCAGATGGGTGCAGAAGAGAAGTGGGCAGGGAAAATGGAAGGCAAAGTAAAAGACAAAGTCAGAGAGACGATGGACACAGCCTGAGGGCTTTGCTAATCATTGTAAGGATGTCAGCTCTTACTCTTGGGGAAATAAGAAGCGACTGCAGGGTTTGATCTAAGAAGTAGCATGATCTGACTTATGTTTTCACAGGATCACTATGGTTATGGTTTTGAGAATAAGCTGCAGTTAGACAACAGTAGGAATCAAGAAAATGGTAGAGCTACAATTGTATTAATACTAATGAAGGTGAGAGATAATGTTGCCGAGGCACATGGGCACAGTAGTAGAAGTGATGAAAATGATCACAGTCACTTTTGACTATATTCCAATATTATTCCCTGGTGGGTTGGATGTGAGAATGAGAAAAATAAAGGAGTCAAAAATGACTCTGTGGCCTTTGTAGACAGTTGTGACTGTTACCAGTTGTACTGAGCTGGAGACAGTGAGCTACCCAGTGTCCAAGTAGTCTCTTCAGACAAGAAGCCAAAATGAAAGTAACCATCAAGCCTTTAAAGACTGCAAGGACATAAGCAAGAGGTTAAAGGGCAGTAGATGCTGTTCCTCAACATTTCACTCTCTCAGGGACAATGACTCCTGGAGAGGGGAAAGTCGATCCACACAGACTTGAGAATCATTTTTTGCTAAAGGAGCCCCAAACAAAAGTCTCTTGTCATTCTACGGAACCCAGGGCCTGGGAAAGAGAGGGGGTAGGACCAGGAGTGGAAAAGTACTAAGTATTGAGTCAGAGTGGGGAAAAATACCTTGAAGGTTTTCTCCCCTCCTCTCACTAAGGAGGTGTTGGCAGGAGCACACACTGAGGACTTTCTGAGCTAGGAATATGTGTAAGAGCATGGGCCACAGTAGGGTAGTGGGCTCGGGGGGCGTGGGGGTAGAGGCTGAGTCCTTGACTGCAAGTCCCTTCAGATACTTCAGTGCACTGGCAATGCCCCAAGAATGGGCTGCCTAGGGCAGTTCTCCCCCATTAGTCTGGCCAGGTCAAGCCTCTGTAAACTATCTATCATGGGGTCTGAAAGATCACACATAGGGTTTTGTCCAGGAGGCAGACTCCACATCAACGCTAACTGATGTAAAACAGACTGTAAGTGTAAAAGATTTTTCAGAGAAGATAGAGGAATTCAGGTTTTTTTTTTTTAAGATTTTATTTATTCATTTGAGAGAGAGAGAGCACAAGCAGAGGGAGAGGGAGAAGCAGACTTGCTGCTGAGCAGGGAGCCCCATACAGGACTCCATCCCAGAACCTGGAGATCATGACCTGAGCCTAAGGCAGATGCTTAACCATCTAAGCCACCCAGGTGCCCGAAGGAGTTGAGTTTTGTACATATTCTACCTCATTTCCTGAGTCAGGCCGTATAAGCTAAAATATGACGTTATAAGAAGCAACCTCAAGATCTCACTAACTTGCAAAGATTAAAATATATATTTTTTCTAATACTTATACACCATAGGTATCCGTTGCAGGTTACTTGAATCTCTGAGTCTCTGCCTCGTGCTGTTTTGTTGGTTGGCTGGCTCTCGTTTTTATTTTGCAAACTTGTTGAAACTTGTGAGAGAGAGAAAAGAGAGATGAGCACCACTTGCTGCTGGTCCTTAAAACTTCTGCCTGAAGTTGCGACAGTCAAGGTTTCTCCAGAGAAACAGAATCAGCAGGAGAGAGGCACAGAGATTTATTGCACTGGTTTGGCAAGTCTGAAACCTGTAGGGGTTAGAGGGGAGACTATCAAGAGGCATAGGCAGGAAGACCTGGAATTTCTTTCAAGAGCTGGCACTGCAGTCTACCAGCAATTTTTTTTTTTTTTTTTTTTTTTTTTTTTTTTTTTTTGTGAAACCCCAGTTCCGTTTTTAAGGCCTTTTATCTGATTGGTTTATGCCATTCTGATTATCCAGGATAATCTCTTTTACAGAAAGTCAACTGATTGTAGCAGTTAATCATAGCTACAAAATCCCTTCACAGGAACACCAAATTTGTGTTTGAATTCTCAAGTACCATAGCCTAGTCAAGCTGTCCATAAACATTACAATGCATTGGCCTAGCAACTTCCACTCACGTTTCACTGGTCAGATCAGGTCACATGACCACCACCAAGCTTCGCAGAGAAGGCTGTATAATGTTGATGCAGAGAGGAGCTGCAGGGAAAGGGTACCTCCCAGATGGAAAGGGAATAGTTTGAATTCTGATAAAATCTCTTACACTTTTTGAACTTATTTGTCTTTGTTGCTTAGTTTGTTATTGCTTTCCTCATATTCTGTATTTTTATTCCAGAAGATCCAAAAACCACACTTTGTATATCATTAGGGAGTGACATAAATGTTTTTACCATTCGGTGAAGGTACTGTCAATAAACAAACTAAATCTCAGCACCCAGATGCCATGATGAGACTCCTCACATAGCCAACGTTCCAGAATCATCTTAGATAATTAAGGAATACAACATTTTATGGATGCAAGAACAATAAACTGAAAGCCAGTAGACAAGACTCTGGTCCCTGCACTAATGTCCACTACACATTTTAATTGTGGGCCATTTTAAGAACTTGATAAGATTTGTCATTTTTAATATCTTTAATCAACTAAGATTCTTGCAACTGGAAGTAATGAAAAACCAAATCAGAACTGTATTAGTAAAAAAAAAAAATGAATTAATTTTCTTCCCCAATTGGCCTCAGGGACAGCAGGATCAGAGCCTTTTCATGGAGCAGTGGTTGGACAAATGATAACTTGATAACTAGTGGTTACAACTGGTGTTATCTCGCTTCTTAAACTGGCTGTCCCCTTGCATATTTGAAAGATGACCACATGAACTTCAGATCCCAGATCTTCATAATTGTAAGCTTAGTGGAAAAAGAGAGGGCTTTTCCCCTCAACAGTAAGTTGGACAATAGTCCTGACCCTGGCTCATGCTGTCACAAATTGTGCTTCTGCCTGGTTCCATCACTCTGGCCAGGAAGATGACTTAAGCCAGTTAGCTCCTGTTCCTAGAGGAGAGGTAGACTTTGGCCACCAAAAACACAAACCTTGATAATAGAAGGCAAAGGAAATCTAGAATTCTTCTTTAATAAAAAATGTGAATGTAGAACCTGTGAGTGTAAACTTATTTAGCAAAAACAATCACCAGATATTCTTTATCCATAACATTAAGGGTCAATATTAGATCATTTCAAATGTCTCTTCAAGATCAATGTTTTTGGCATGTCCCTATGTCATTTCATACTGTGAGCCTCTGGGTCCTCTTTACTGGGAAGACTCACAGGGGTCCAAGGATCCTGCTGAAATTGGGAACGTTATATAAACACAAGGTTAAAACACTACAGTGTAGTTAAGACAATCATTCGAAGTATTTTATTTTGTTTGCTTTGTTACCATCTAGAAGTAAAGCTGCAGTTTTTAAATTATGGGGCAGATAAATTAGTCTTTTATGCATATACCATTAATCTAGTGACCATAGCTACTAGTTGATTTTTATTATTTATTTACATGGGAGTTTTGGTACATGCAACTTGTTAAAAATGTGTATCAAAGGTACTATTAAATTTGTGAAAAAAAGTACAGTGTTGTTTCATAATAGAATTGCATTTAATTTGTATTTTGTATTTTAACTAATTGTAATTCCTGACTTAAAATGGATAGTGTTTATATTCCTTCGATGTACATTTTAATGTTACCATAAATTTTTCTTCTTTAGATAGAGTATTATCTATTACTTTTTCAAGTCATCATACGTATTTTTCAAGGGCTGACACTAGCACTGGCAATACAGAACAGAGAAGAATAATTACCACTTTCAAAATGAGGGTACCAATTCTTGACCTGTCTATTATGACTATGACTTGAAGTGTTTGTGTTTAATGAACCTTGAAAGAATAGAAGGCTTAAATTTTCAAATAATGTGGTCCATTTTTATGACATTTAAAACTTAAAATGGCAATTAAAATGATTAGCAGTAGATATATCTACACTGTTGGGACAAAATGAACATGTTGATATGAAATAAAAAGACAACGGGTTTATGGTGATTTTGAACTGTTAAATTTAAGAACTTAACTATTGCTAATCAGTTGAATTAACTTAATAAATCTGACTATGGGCGTGCCTAGATGGACCAGTAGGTTAAGCATCCGACTCTCTTTCCCCTTAGGTGGTGATCTCAGAGTCACGAGATCCAGCCCTGCAGCGGGCTCTGCGCTCAGCACAGAGTCTGCTTGAGATTCTCTCTCCCTCTGCCCCTCCTGCTGGACAGAGCTCTTTCTCTCTCTCTCTCAAATAAATAATAAAATAAAACTTAAAAAAATTTGACTATGGACCTTATCTATGAGATGGAATATTTGCTATCAACCACCTCAAATTTCCTTTACTTGTAACAAGAGTGACTAGTGTTTCGGACTATTTCTTTAAGCCAGACCAGTTGATTAGTGCTTTTTAAGGTGATATGAGTAAGTTGTTCTTGTGATTTGATTCTCTATCTTCCCTTCATAGCCTGTCTGAGCCAGCAGCATTGCCCTCATGGGCCACCCACAATTACTTTGTCCCTCTCCAGGTATTGCCCATTTCTTAAACATACCTATTATGCACTTTTCTCACCAACAAATATTCAGTGTTATCTCTGGCTCAGACTACCCATTCGGAGAAGGGTCAAATCATTATCTCATGATGAGTGGTAACAGACAAGGTGAGGAATTAGAGTGTCATTCAGTAAGATAAGATACTGTGACAGAGAATGGCCAGGTAAATTAGTTTTTTAGTGCTCGTGAGAGTATGAATCCTTCAATCTTTTGAAAATAGAGAAGATACGTGAAGTTTCAATTATAAGCATATCTCCCATGAAATGGTTTGACTGTATATCCATTTTATACATTAAAGAAATATTAAGACACCTGATATATGCTTTTATAATATTAGGACAATCCATTAATATAAAAATGATATTTGAGGTTATAACTTTTCTTTCTATTATAAACAAATAAAGCATTTCCATTAGAAAAATGTTAATTTTTGTGAGTCAATTTTTAAGTTTTACAAAGAAATATCCCAGCCATATGACTATATTTTTGCTTTTAATCACTATTTAATCCGATGATAGATGCATATAAATTTATGAGGACAATTATAGTACTGAAATGAAATGAAGAAGTAATGTAGGTATTTTTGTCTAGATCTGTACTGTTCAATATGTGTTTAAAATGTGGCTAGTCTAATTTGAAATGTACCATAGGTATAAAATCGACACCGGATTTGCAAGCATAGAAAAAATGTAAAATATTTCAATAATTTTTATATTATATTGACCACATGCTAAAGAGATGTAACATCTTGGACATTTGGGGTTAGATAAAATATGTTATCTTAATTAATTTCACTTTTTTCTCTTTGCTCTTTTAGATGTGGATGCTAGAAAATTTTCCATTGAATGTAAGACTTACGTTATATTTCTATTGGACTGCTCTGTTCTAAGCAATACAGCATGGCATTAGCATATTGAAAATTACTTTTTTCCACTCAGTTCTCATGCATGGTTCATATAATTCATGGCCTTTATATTAAAAATGCTTTCATATAGCTAGAGCCATTAAAATGTGTTATCATAAAGGAAAGAAAAATGAATTTTTCTCTATCATACAATTCCATAACTGACACTGAAGCCTTTTTTTGTGTAACTATACCATGCATTAGGAATATCTGGTGCAAAGCAGAAATCTGCACAGCTGTACATTTTGTTATGATTCGTTTTGACATTCCCAATTACATTTAGAAACCTTACCTACAATGTCTCCAGCAATCTTTTCAATCAGCTAAATAAATTTTGTTAAACTCAACCAAGGTATTGAACATGATTTATTTATTTAGCTGTTAACTCTAGTTTCTTTGGCATACCCAAAAATTGAACCTGCACAGAAATCTATTTGCTATCTTATTATTAAATAGTACAGAGCCATTAAGACCCTACTTTCATACACACTGGGATCTTGTCTTTCCTTCCTGTAGTAAAAAGAGTGTGTGAAATTATTAATTTTTGTTCAGTAAGTATTGGTGTGAAACTGGTCTTTTTATAAGCACTGGTGAAATGAAGAAAGTAACCTCTTGCTATTTCCATTATCAATCCCAGTCTTTTTTTTTTTTTTTTTGTCTAATACTAAAGCCTGGCCAAACCCTTGAGCAAAACCAACTTTTTTTTTTTCTAAGCTCACTTGCCAAAATTTTTTTTAAAGATAAACTTTTTTTCTATGCATCACTTTTATCAAAATAAAGAACAACCAAATGTCAAACAATCTGTTTCTATTCTAAGAAGACTTCTATCTAGATGGTGTTTACAGTACTAAAATATAGAATAACATTTTTGGAATATCAAGTAAGGTATCTAGGCGACCTAAAAATCCATTGCATAAAAATTTCAATCATAAATTATTTTTAATCTCAGCCACAATAAAAATAAAAAATTAAAATGAAAGACATTCATGATTAAAGAATGTCCTTTCACAGAGAGTAAAGATACTATTGCCTAGCTGCATAAAATGAGCTTTTAGTCATTTAATAGTATAACTCCAGTTAAAGTTGCTACACATGTTCCTAAGAAGGTGGAAAAAATCGACAGTTTTAGGAAGATACTCCAGATAAAGTTAAAATTTTTTTATTTGTAACTCTCATTCTCACAAATCACACTTTTGTATAATGTTGATTCTATGCCCTGGAGCCTATGTATAGCAACAAAGATTGTGAATACTTACATATTTTTATTTGTCACATCAGAAATTAGGTTTTACATAATCCTGTTCACAGACTAATTCTATGGAGATTATTTTTTGAGTGTACCAATGAATTCTCTAAAACAACACTTTTTTTAAGTCATGAAGTTTAACGTAATGCTCAATAAATTTTCAAAATAGGAAGTTTATAATTGATAAAATATGTATTCATCCATTCTTTGTTATTATTAAAAATAGTAATTATCGGGCACCTGGGTGGCTCAGTCGTTAAGCATCTGCCTTTGGCTCAGGTCATGATCCCAGAGTCCTGGGATTGAGTCCCACATCGGGCTCCCTGCTCAGCGGGAAGCCTGCTTCTCCCTCTCCCACTCCCCCTGCTTGTGTTCCCTCTCTCGCTGTGTCTCTCTGTCAAATAAATAAATAAAATCTTTTAAAAAATTAAAAAATAAAAAAATAAAAATAGTAATTATCAAAATTGTGTTTGTGTAATGGAGGTAGTGCATATCCTGGTATAAATATATGTAAAAAGCCCTGGGAAAGATGTTTGTTTTTAATGCTCTTAATATGAAATAGGGCATTCCTCATTCCCTTTTGTTAATTCAGATAGTCCACTCTCACATGGTATAGTCAATGAAAGATCTCCAAGGCTGGAACAAGGAGTCAGTGGTCCACCTGGCTGTAGTCCCTATTTGGCAATTCTATAGCTTTGTGCAAGTCTATTTAGCTCCGGGCAGTTAGGAAGTTAGCTTTTACTGAATATTTACTGCACACCCAGTAGTACACTCACACCCTCCTGGAGAAACTGGGACTGCCTACAGAGCAGAGCAGAAAGCATCTGGGGCCAGAGAAGAAGCAAACAGAACCCAATTAGCTTAATAAGGCAAGGTTTTCTGGAGGATGTTGCAGCTTGCACCCCACTGTTCTGGCTTTTCCTTAACTATTTTGTCCTGTTTTTTGTTTGTTTGTTTGTTTTTGTTTTTATTTTCCCCATGAGAGAAGCTACCTAATTCCATTAAAAAAAATTCTCTACTTTTATTTCCTATTCTTTGAGCATTTTGTCTCAAGTTTCAATGTATTCTTGTGTATATTATTAAAGTGTACTTTTAAAGAAAACTAAAGCTGGACAGTAGTTAGTGGTAAAAACAGACTTTATTTGGAAACTGTTGCAATAGGGGAAAAGAGACTTCATTATAGAACTGGGCTCCATTCCTAATACAGCAAGGATATACATTTACAGCCAAGGAGCAGGGAGGGGGTTAGTGATGGAAAGTTACTAAAAGGAGACATCAATGGTAGGCGGATTCCTGCTAAATTCATTTAACAGGATTTTTGCTAAAACTTGGGCTATGCACCCAGTGAGAATGGGAACCAACATAGAGGCCTCATCAAGAAGAGGGCTCACAGGAGCCTGATTAAAGTTTGGTTGAGGAGAGAGTCTGTCACTATGCCGTTCTTCTTAAACAACTAGATCTACTGGGCAAGGTAATGATTACTTTAAATTATTTTAAACAAAAGTTTTATATAATTTTCTGATTATTTCATACAATCCTATTGATTGTTCTCTTCTGCCTCTAAACATGATGATTAATTCTGGCATCCATTCATTTGATTTGGGATTTACTGCTAGAAGTATTTCAGAAAGCCCAAAAAGAATAATTTTACTTAAAACATAGAGGAAATAGAAATAGAGAAATAGACAGTATTTAGCATAAGGCTCAGGGGGGCAAATGCTGCTAAAAAGGAACAGAGCAGTAATGAACAAAATATTTGGAATAAACTACTCTTGTCTAAAAACATTTTTTTAAGAGACCTTTTCTAAAATGTTTCACATTCTCCATAAAGGAGAAAGTGATAGATGTATAACAAATTAAGTCGAGGAATGACTCCATTAAAATGAAAACCAAAGTAAACAAAAGTTAAATCCCAGTTTTGTTAGTAAGTAGCAAGCTACAAACAGTAGAAAAACTAAATAAGAAGCCCAAAAGTAGGAAAACAGGCAAAACATAAAATACTAAAACAAATTATATTTAGTAATTTCAAAAGCAGATTGGCCATAGATTTAAAAAGTAAAAAACAAACTATAGAGAAGAAATAATATTATTGCGGGCGCCTGGGTGGCTCAGTTGGTTAAGCGACTGCCTTCGGCTCAAGTCATGATCCTGGAGTCCCGGGATTGAGTCCCGCATTGGGCTCCCTGCTCAGCAGGAAGTCTGCTTCTCCCTCTGATCCTCTTCCCTCTCGTGCTCTCTATCTCTCATTCTCTCTCTCTCAAATAAATAAATAAAATCTTTAAAAAAAAAGAAATAATATTATTGCAAAATAATAGAAGTTTTTTATTATTTTATTTTAGATTTTATTTATTAATTTGAGACACAGAGATACAGAGAGGGAGAGAGCATGAGCAGGGGGGGAGACAGAGGGAGATGGAGAAGCAGGCTCCCTGCTGAGCCAGGAGCCCAAGGTGGGGCTCGATCCCAGGACCCTGGAATCATGACCTGAGCCGAAGGCAGACGCTTAACCATCTGAGCCACCCAGGCGCCCCAGAAGTTTTTTAATCTAAAAGTAAATCTAAGTGTGAAAACCAAGGGAGTTTAACATGTATTTGGAAAACTATAAGAAGATATCTATACTGGCTATACCTTGATAAAAATTTTATATTATGACTTTGAAGTCAAATATTATTAGCATCATGTTGAAAAGAACAATACATTATTACCAACAAACACATGAACAAGAATCTGTACATTTCAAAACTTTTCTACTATATCAAATGCCAAAAAGCAACAGAGTAACTTCCAAAAGGCATTGAGAAATAAAAGATTTTGTGTTGTTAACTTAAATTCCTTATTTGAATGTAATAGCAAGACTTTTCTCAAACAATTATTCAAAAATATACCCTCTTTCAAACTTCTGAGACTTCCTCATATCATTTTTTTCTTATTTTACCCGTGTTTACTTCTTTTATTAAATAATACTATGGCTATGATCTTTTCAAAGCAAACTCTGATCCTATCCTATTCTTGTATAGAACATCTCAGTGACTTCACATTTTTCTTAGGAAAAGACTTTGAGCAGGTACCCACAGGTACTGCATACCCCGATCCCCACCTTTTCAGCTACATTCCCTATGCTTGAGCCACTGGTTGGTCCTGTTCCTTTTTTCTAAGTATTTCTCATATTCATTCACCCAGTTAACTCCTACTCTTTTTTTTCCCCCAGAGAGTGTTTGTCCTTTTTTGCAAGCTGTTTTCATCACTTTTCTTTTAATTCTTTAGTATATTTATGTTCAGATAAAATTAAGAATAATTTTATTAAAATCAAAGCACCACAAACATTTTTTAGTTGGTTTGGTTGTGATCACATTAATTCATCCAGTCATTCAGACAGGATGATTTTACTTTAAATACAAAAATCTTCTTCTGAAAAAGAAAATACAGCTTTTCATTTTTTTGCATCTTTTCTTCTGTTCCTTCTCATTTCCTATAGAGTACATGCTAAGTGGTTATTTTTTATTTAGGACAAGTTATTGAATTTAATACATGAAATTATAATCAATAAACTAATGTTCTTATTGTATCATGTTTTCTTATTTTTTAATTTTTTTATAATCATGACACCATTCTCATTCACTTCTTTATTTTCTATTATGTTATGTTAATCACCATACATTACATCATTAGTTTTTGATGTAGTGTTCCATGATTCACTGTGTGTGTACAACACCCAGTGTTCCGTGCAGTACTTGCTCTCTTTAATACCCATCACCAGGCTAACCCATGCCCCCCAACCCATCCCCTCTAGAACCCTCAGTTTGTTTCTCAGAGTCCACAGTTTCTCATGGTTCATATCCCCCTCCGATTTCCCCCCTTCATTTTTCCCTTCCTGCTATCTTCTTCTTCTTCTTCTTCTTCTTCTTCTTCTTCTTCTTCTTCTTCTTCTT
>NW_027397066.1:108227870-108234879 GCF_003265705.2 Callorhinus ursinus | reverse complement strand
TTCTTCTTCTTCTTCTTCTTCTTCTTCTTCTTCTTCTTCTTCTTCTTTTTCTTCTTCTTTAACATATAATGTATTATTTGTTTCAGAGGTACAGGCCTGTGATTCATCAGTTTTACACAATTCACAGCACTCACCGTAGCACATACCCTCCCCAATGTCTATCACCCAGCCACCCCATCCTTCCTACCCCCACCACTCTAGCAACCCTCAGTTTGTTTCCTGAGATTAAGAAGTCCTCATATCAGTATGGTCATATGATACATGTCTTTCTCTGATTGACTTATTTTGCTCAGCATAATACCCCCCAGTTCTATCCACGTCATTGTAAATGGCAAGATTTCATTCTTTTGATGGTTGCATAATATTCCATTGTATATATATATATACCACTTCTTCTTTATCCATTCATCTTCCGACGGACATCTTGGCTCTTTCCACAGTTTGGCTATTGTGGACATTGCTGCTATAAACATCGGAGTGCATGTAGCCCTTCAGATCCCTACATTTGTATCTTTGGGGTAAATACCCAGGAGTGCAATTTCTGGGTTGTAGGGTAGCTCTATTTTCAACTTTTTGAGGAACCTCCATACTGTTTTCCAGAGTGGCTGCACCAGCTCGCATTCCCACCAACAGTGTAGAAGGATTCCCTTTCTTCACATTCCCGCCAACTTCTGTTGTGTTTTTTTAAATTTAATTCTTTTGTGTTATGCAGCTTTACCATCACATCATTTGCAAAGATAACTAAACTTACTTTACCTTTCTAATGTTGGCATCTGTTGAACTAGTCAGATATTTTTGCCTTTTGAGTTAATAACCTGGTTGACTTATATTTAGAGATTTCATAATATTGAACCATCCATGCATGGTTGTTATAATCTATTTTATCATGGTTGATTACTCTATTAAGATACTATGGAATTCTACTTATAAAGTTTTATTGATAATCTTCCAGTGATATTCATAAATAATAGTAGTCCACTTAGATAGCTATTTTGTTGTGTTATCTTTAGCAGATTTTTCTCTCAGGATTGTGATGGCATTATAAAAAGGGAAGCTGAAAGTTTTTCTTCTGTCTTTGAAATCTTTTCCTTATAGGTTTCAAATAATTCATCTAGTAAGCCGTCTGGGTTTACTTTTTTGGCAGACAGTTTAGTGACAACTTTCTAAGTTTTTAACATGATCTTAGATTTACTAGATTTTCTGTGGTCATTTTGCTAACTTGGAAGATGCTAGTGTTTGCCACCTTAACTGCTATCTTCAACCTAACATTTTTCCTTATACTAATAATTTCAATTTTGTTAAAAAATTTACCTTCCCGGGCTCAAAGAATACTTCACTAATTCAGCCCTACAGTTTAAGGAAGATTGTCTTATTGTTTAGTAAATAATCACTCTTTGCCTCTTTCCTGCCTTCTCCTCTTCCCCACTTTCCGGTAGAATAGTTCCACTCTTCTCACTGGGTAGACTAGAGGGGGCAGGACCCCAGAAAAGAGGACTAATTCCCAGTAGAGGGAAAGCCAGCATAATACAACCATGATAAGGATGAAAATAATTTACCCTTAGCTTTGCTGGTGACCATCAGCAAAATAATAAAAAGAGAAAAGGCAAGAAGAGTCAAGAAGGAGGGGCCATTTCTCACTTGGAGATGAAAATATGCCCTCTCTCTTGCCCTGAGGCTCAGTCTTTCCTTAAGAACCGACCTGGAACCAAAAGAAAAAGTGGTTGCCTGACTATATAGAACGTATCTGGCAAAGTGAGTAACACCCCCCAGGGGCTAAAGCTAAACAATTGGCTGCCATGGTACGAGACAAAAAAACTGGTGTCCCTAGTAAAGGATTCTTTACTAGGGGATGGGAATGGCCATCAGAGGAGGTTGTGGATCCCTGTCCAATTAACCTTTTTAATATGGATTTTTAAGTTTTGAAGTTCTGCTCACCCTGCTTTAGGTCTCATAACAGCCTGGGCTGACTGTCAATGAAAAATGTTGGACAAGGCCAAAGACCTCTGTCAGATGAAGATGTTAAAAAATAGATACTGATTTAGCAAGTTTGGAGAAGGCTGAATTAATTCCCAAGTCCTGGGTTGCTTCTCAGGGAGGCTCCTGACAGATAAAAATTCCTTTACTGGCTATGATAGTTAATGAAAAAACAATTCAAAAAAACAAAACAAAACATAGCTGCCCTGGATTTATGGAAATTCATAGAAGACAAACTCAGAGCTAATGTTGCCTATTAAAACAATATCCCACCCAGCCTATATCAAAATTACTAAGAACAGGAGGCCCCCTCCAGTCCCAGAACAAACCACCTATCCAGGCTCTCTTCTAAGCAAAAGCCCAAGATGAACAAGAGAGTGTCCTAAGGGACAAGGGAGTCCAAAATTGGCGAATCTCTGGTATATTGGTGGGATAATTGTAATATTAAATGGGGTTAGATTCCAATCCACAGTTAGTATCTCCCTCAGAGACAGCCCTGCCTTCAACACTTGCCCTTGATCTTTGACTATATCAGGGACCCACACCACACAAGGATCTAGGGGTCTCTGAAATGGCCCCTTCTGCAGACAAATGCTCTTTTACCACCTTAACTGTAGTTTGGGCTCCAAAAAATAAACAATGGGGGTTTCTGTTGGACACAGATGTTCAAACCTCCCTAATCCCAGGAAGCACTTACACTTTAAGAAACCCTTACTGGCTCCAGAATGTGAAAAACTCACAATGTGGGAGTAAGATTAATTTAAGGGGTAATTATCTATTTATTTATAAAAAATTGGCTCAGTTTTATTAAAAGATGCTTCTGTCCTGGTGGTTTTTCCCCTCCATCCCCCACTATTCATTTTCCCATTATTAGAATGGACCTCCTCAGTCAGTAGGGAACCTCCTGGAACATATTTATGGCCCTGTGTTACTGGTGGGTGCCATGCAATGGGAACCAGTTAACCTTTCTCTACAGTAAAGGTGGTAAATATGCCTCAGTGTCAGCTAACTCGAGGCACTGAAGGATTACAGCCTGCCATAGCTTAGTTAAAGAACCTAACATCTCACTTTTCAATTCACTGCTATGGCCAGTGTTTAAAGGCACTGTTAATGAGTAGAGAATAAATACAGACCATAGAGAGTTAAACCAAGCTGTTGGTTTTCTTAAAAAACCTCTACCAAATATTCTTGTCTTAATGGATAATATGCAAAAGAATATGCATAAATGATTTGGAGTTATAAACTTGGCTAACATGTTCTACTGAGTAAAAATTTCATATCAGAGTCAACTACAACCTGCCTTCACTTTTGAGGGTCAACAGTACATCCTCCCCTGATTGCCTATGGAGTACTTAAATAGCCCTGTGATCGCACATGGAGTTTGCTAATAAGACCTAGATACCTGCCACATACAGCCCACGAAAAACATGGCTTCGGCCTTATATTGATGACATCTTTCTCACTGGACTCAAAAAAGAATCTGTCTCACCACCCGTCACAATTGTGAATAAACACCTTACTGAGAGGAAATGGACAACTATCCTGAATAAGATAGAAGAACCTCTCAGTCTGTTAAATTTGGATAATACATTGTTTTAGAGTGAGGGGTGCCTGGGTGGCTCAGTTGGTTGAGCGACTGCCTTCGGCTCAGGTCATAATCCTGGAGTCCCGGGATTGAGTCCCACATTGGGCTCCCTGCTTGGCGGGGAGTCTGCTTCTCCCTCTGACCCTCTTCCCTCTCGTGCTCTCTATCTCTCATTCTCTCTCTCTCAAATAAAAAAAAAATCTAGAATGAGAATAGGGGAGAGGAAGAGAGTGGGGGAGAGAGAGAATCTCAAGCAGGCTCCATGCCCAGCATGGAGCCCCATGCCGGGCTTCATCCCATGACTCTGAGATCATGACCTGAGCCAAAATCAATTGACTCTCAACTGACTGAGCCACCCAGGACCCCCATGGGGGATACATTTTTAATTCAGAAGGGCAAACTATTCCTAATCAAGTAAAAGACACCCACCTAGCTGTCCAACCTCTTACAACATTTAGTAGGAAAATTTGGTTTCTGGTTCCAACTGGTCCTTCTAACTCAACCTCACACTACAGTAGTAGGTGTCATAGAAAGACACAATGAGCTTTTAAAACAAGGGCAATTGAGGTATCTAGGGAGGCAATGGTCTCCCAAATGGTCAAAAATACTGCTCATAATTCTGATTATGTTAAGCACCCACACACACACACACACACACACACACATACCATGGCGTAACTACACCATATTTAAATAACAATAACAGAAGAGACTAATGATGGAGATACTGCAACCTCTTTTGGTGTTTATACCCTCACCAGACATATCCAATTACCAGTCTTCATAGACACAAGAACCCTGGCATTGTAGACATAACAGAGGAACAACCACCTAGTACTTTCATCTTTCCCTTTACTCTTACCAAAAATCCAGAGCCTAGCCACTTTCTCCTTTGTCCTAATAAGGACATGTTGTGAACCACTGATGATGGGACCATTGCCAGCCTTCATTCCCTCATCATCCAACATAAACCAAACAGGCCACTCACCACTACCTGGAGAGAGAAACATCTTCATCTGCTGCCTATGTGCTCTGCTCAACGAAAGTATTGTGGAACAAGTCTGGACCTGCTCACAACACCCAAGAAGCAGAAATAATCACCTCTGAAAGTATTTTAGCAATCCCCAGGGGACAATCAGATTCTCTACTGCTGGCACAAATGACCTCTGACATTCACATCTACACTGTTGCTGTGCTTCTTCCTTATCTGAGTTCTCATCCTCACTGGTGTTTACTACGTGTCCATTGGTGGATCACTCTAGTCTTGGTAATTTGGATCCTAATGTTGACAAGGAATGTCTAAAAACCAACACAGTACATGTACACCACATGGAGACACACAACATGGGTCATACTGGGGATAACAGGAGCCATGTTGTTGGCTCGTTGTGTTGATTGCACTGAGAGTAGTACTCTTCCTCTTATGTCTACCACTACTAGCAACAGCTATTCCTAAAAAGCCAGACTTTAAGTTGCCATGCATGACTCCTAAATGCCTTCTAAACTGTATGGGCTAATATTTTACTTCAAATCATACATAACCCACTACTATTAATTAGTGCCATCAAACAAATAGAGCAATGGGCCACTATCTATTGAGTATCATTAAAAGATACTGCCCAGAGATAGTATGCACCTAGTATTACAACAAGGATATTCATGACTGGTGCAATCAGATTAAAAACTCTATAATCCAGTGTCAATGCCAACAAACCCTATAGGATTATAGAGACAAAATTATAGCTTTTCCTCATCCCTGGGATGATTATAAATATAAACCCAGCCAATAATATACACCTGTATAAGTATTGACCTCTTTTCCTACTAATTATAATGATTTCTCTTCCCCTCCAGTATAAGCATCATTTATTTGGATGGAAAGACATTGCATTAACCAAGTGGCCAAAGGGATCTGACCAGGGTCCTCCTCCCTGGGCACTTATCAATATATGTAAGGAAGACAATGTATACAATGTATACAACATAATATACAACCTGGCCCAAAGCATGTCTAAAAAATACAGGGACTACAACCATCATAGGAATTCTTCACTAGCCTAGCCTTCTCAAAACGCCAATTGCAAGTTTTATATAATCCTCTGTGGGAGCTGGCTTTCCAACAATTGCAACACTGCTTGCCTACAGTCAACAGTCATAGCTCTTCGATGTTATAGCAAAGAAAATTCTTAGGAAGAAAATATAGCAGATCATATAGGGAAATCTAACTGCTCTCTGCATGGGAGTTTCTCTGCTCAAATTGACCACTAATTGCTTATAGCTATTCAAAATTTTCTGGGCCTACCAAGACCACCATTAATAAGAATTTAGGAAAATAAACAAGGGAAATTGCCATTCAGTGTTACTCTTCAGGGGAATCCATAAAAAAATGTACACACTCTTCCTGATAGGAGATAGAAACAATAATGAAAAGCCTGGAGGCAAAGCTAACCTGGGAGGAGAGTAACATGGTGCAGCCACACAGCCACTCCAAGGAGCCACCCTGAGGCTACAATTGCTATACCACTGGCTGCCCAGGAAAGTTTTCCCTGGCACAGAAAGGATGAGGCAAGACATACCCCACTGGAACCCAGCAATGCCATGATGAATAGGTACAAAAATGCCCAAAATGTATCATGCAATTGATGTCTGTTTTTGGAAAAAAAAAAAAAAAGGATCCCATAAACAAATGTCCCACAATTCAGGACTACTTTGGTATGTGGCTAAAATAACAAAACACAAACAGAAGGCAAACATTAATGACATTTTTCTCAATATAATAATTTTCCTTGGTTATAATTTGCCATTGGTGGGAGAGAGAGGCCTTAGCTGAGAAGAGGTTTCTCAACGTTGACACTTTTCTTTTCTTTAAAATTTTTTATTGTTGTTAATCACCATACATTACATCATTAGATTGTGATGTAGTGTTCCATGATTCATTGTTTGCGCATAACACCCAGTGCTCCACGCAGAAAGTGCCCTCTTTAATACTCATCAACAGGCTAACCCATCTCCCCAACCCCTCCGCTCTAGAACCCTCAGTTTGTTTTTCAGAGTCCATTGTCTCTCATGGTTCATCTCCCCCTCTGATTTATCCCCTTTCATTCTTCCGCACCTGTTATCTTCTTCTTTTTTTTCTTAACCTATATTGCATTATTGGTTTCAGAGGTACAGATCTGTGTTTCAACAGACTTGCACAATTCACAGCACTCACCATAGCACATGCCCTCCCCAATGTCTATCAGCCAGCCACCCCATCCCTCCCACCCACCACCACTCCAGCAACCCTCAGTTTGTTTCCTGAGATTAAGAATTCCTCATATCAGTGAGGTCATATGATACATGTCTTTCTATGATTGACTTATTTTGCTCAGCATAACACCCTCCAATTCCATTCACGTCATTGCAAATGGCAAGATCTCATTCCTTTTTATGGCTGCATAATATGCCATT
>NW_027397066.1:108199827-108227770 GCF_003265705.2 Callorhinus ursinus | reverse complement strand
ATATATATATATATATATACCACTTCTTCTTTATCCATTCATCTGTCGATGGACATCTTGACTCTTTCCACAGTTTGGCTAATGTGGACACTGCTGCTATAAACATTGGGGTGTACGTACCCCTTCGGATCCCTACATTTGTATCTTTGGGGTAAATACCCAGTAGTGCAATTGCTGGATTGTATGGTAGCTCTATTTGCAACTGCTTGAGGAACCTCCATACTGTTTTCCAGAGTGGTTGCACAAGCTTGCATTCCCACCAACAGTGTAGGAGGGTTCCCCTTTCTCCACATCCCCGCCAACATCTGTCATTTCCTGACTTGTTAATTTTAGCCATTCTGACTGGTGTGAGGGGGTATCTCAATGAGGTTTTGATTTGGATTTCCCTGATGCCAAGCAATTTTGAGCACTATTTCATGTGTCTCTTGACCATTTGATGTCTTCTTTGGAAAAATGTCTGTTCAAGTCTTCTGCCCATATCTTGATTGGATTATTTGTTCTTTGGGTATTGAGTTTGATAAGTTCTTTATAGATTTTGGATACTAGCCCTTTATCTGATATGTCATTTGCAAATATCTTCTCCCATTCTGTCATTTGTCTTTTGGTTTTGTTGACTGTTTCTTTTGCTGTGCAAAAGCTTATATTGATGAAATCCCAATAGTTCATTTTGCCCTTGCTTCCCTTGCCTTTGGCGATGTTTCTAGGAAGAAGTTGCTGTGGCTGAGGTTGAAGAGGTTGATGCCTGTGTTCTCCTTTAGGATTTTGGTGGACTCCTGTCTCACATTTAGGTCTTTCAACCATTTTGAGTCTATTTTTGTGTGTGGTGTAGGGAAATGGTCCAGTTTCATTCTTTGCATGTGGCTGTCCAATTTTCCCAACACCATTTGTTGAAGAGACTGTCTTTTTTCCATTGGACATTCTTTCCTGCTTTGTCAAAGATGAGTGGACCATAGAGTTGAGGGTCCATTTCTGGGCTCTCTATTCAGTTCCATTGATCTATGTGTCTGTTTTTGTGTCAGTACCATAACTGTCTTGATGACAGCTTTGTAATAGAGCTGGAAGTCTGGAATTGTGATGCCACCAGCTTTGCTTTTCTTTTTCAACATTCCTCTGGTTATTCGGGGTCTTTTCTGGTTCCATACAAATTTTAGGATTATTGGTTCCGTTTCTTTGAAAAAAGTGGATGGTATTTTGATGGGGATTGCATTGAATGTGTAGATTGCTCTAGGTAGCATTGACATTTTCACAATATTTGTTCTTCCAATCCATGAGCATGGAATGTTTTTCCATTTCTTTGTGCCTTCCTCAATTACTTTCATGAGTATTTTATAATTTTCTGAGTACAGATTCTTTGCCTCTTTGGTTAGTTTTATTCCTAGGTGTCTTATGGTTTGGGGTGCACTTGTAAATGGGATTGACTCCTTCAATTGTCTCTCTTCTGTCTTGGTGGTGGTGTATAGGAATGTCACTGATTTCTGTGCATTGATTTTATATCCTGCCACTTTACTGAACTCTTGTATGAGTTCTAGCAGTTTTGGGGTGGAGTCTTTTGGGTTTTCCACATAAAGTATCATATCATCTGCAAAGAGTGAGAGTTTGACTTCTTTGCCGATTTGGATGCCTTTGATTTCTTTTTGTTGTCTGATTGCTGTGGCTAGGACTTTTAATACTATGTTGAATAGCACTGGTGATACTGGACATCCCTGTCCTGTTCCTGTCCTTAGGGGGAAAGCTGTCAGTTTTTCCCCATTGAGAATGACATTCGCTGTAGGTTTTTCATAGATGGCTTTTATGACATTGAGGTTTGTACCCTCTACCCCTATACTCTGAAGAGTTTTGATCAAGAAAGGATGCTGTACATTGTCAAATGCTTTTTCTGCATCTGTTGAGAGGATCATATGATTCTTGTTCTTTCTTTTGTTAATGTATTGTATTACGTTGTTTGATTTGCAGAGGTTGAACCAACCTTGAAGCCCAGGGATAAATCCCATTTGGTCGTAGTGAATAATCCATTTAATGTACTGTTAGATCCTATTGGCTAGTATTTTGGTGAGAATTTTTGCATCCATGTCCATCAAGGATATTGGTCTGTAATTCTTTTTGATGGGGTCTTTGTCTGGTTTGGGCATCAAGGTAATGGTGGCCTCATAAAACGAGTTTGGAAGTTTTCCTTCCATTTCCATTTTTTGGAACAGCTTAAGAAGAATAGGTATTAATTCTTCTTTAAATGTTTGGTAGAATTCCCCTGGGAAGCCATCTGGCCCTGGGCTTTTGTTTGTTGGGAGATTTTTGATGATTGCTTCAATTTCTTTAGGGGTTATAAGTCTTTTCAGGTTTTCTTTTTCTTCCTGGTTCAGTTTTGGTAGTTGAAACATCTCTAGGAATGCATCCATTTCTTCAAGTTTATCTAATTTGCTGGCATAGAGTTGCTCATAGTATGTTTTTATAATTGTTTGTATTTCTTTGGTGTTGGTTGTGATCTCTCCTCTTTCATTCATGATTTTGTTGAATGGGTCATTTCTCTTTTCTTTTTTTGATAAGTCAGGCCAGGGGTTTATCAATCTTTTTAATTCTTTCAAAGAACCAACTCCTAGTTTCGTTGATGTGTTCTACTGTTCTTTTGATTTCTATTTCATTGATTTCTGCTCTGATCTTTATTATTTTCTTCTGCTGCTGAGTTTAGGCTTTATTTGCTGTTTTTTCCATAGGCCTTTAGGTGTAGGGTTAGGTTGTGTATTTGAGACCTTTCTTGTTTCTTGAGAAAGGCTTGTATTGCTATATACTTTCCTCTTAGGACTGCCTTTGCTGCATCCCAAAGATTTTGAACAGTTGTGTTTTCATTTTCATTGGTTTCCATGAAATTTTTAAACTCTTCTTTGATTTCCTGCTTGACCCATTTATTCTTTAGTAGGATGCTCTTTAGCCTCCATGTATTTGAGTTCTTTCTGACTTTCCTCTTGTGATTGAGTTCTAGTTTCAAAGCATTGTGGTCTGAAAATATGCAGGGAATAATCCCAATCTTTTGGTAGCGGTTGAGACCTGATTTGTGACCTAGGATGTGATCTATTCTGGAGAATGTTCCATGGGGACTAGAGAAGAATGTGTATTCCATTGCTTTGGGATGGAATGTTCTGAATATGTCTGTGAAGTCCATTTGGTCCAGTGTGTCATTTAAAGTCTTTATTTCCTTGTTGATCTTTTGCTTAGATGATCTGTCCATTTCAGTCAGGGGGGTGTTAAAGTCCCCCACTATTATTGTATTGTTGTCAATGTGTTTCTTTGCTTTTGTTATTAATTGCCTTATATAATTGGCTGCTCCCACGTTCGGGGCATAGTTTTTTACAATTGTTAGATCTTCTTGTTGGATAGACCCTTTAAGTAGGATATAGTGTCCTTCCTCATCTCTTATTACAGTCTTTGTTTTAAAATCTAATTTGTCTGATAGAAGGATTGCCACCCCAGCTTTCTTTTGGTGTCCATTAGCATGGTAAATGGTTTTCCACCCCCTCACTTTCAATCTGGGGGTGTCTTTGCGTCTAAAATGAGTCTCTTGCAGACAGCATATTGATGGGTCTTGTTTTTTAATCCAATCTGATAGCCTGTGTCTTTTGATTGGGGCATTTAGCCCATTTACATTCAGGGTAACTATTGAAAGATACGAATTTAGTGCCATTGTATTGCCTGTAAGGTGACGGTGACTGTATGTTGTCTGTGTTCCTTTCTGGTCTATGCTGCTTTTAGGCTCTCTCTTTGCTTAGAGGACTCCTTTCAATATTTCTTGTAGGGCTGGTTTCGTGTTTGCAAATTCCTTTAGTTTTTGTTTGTCCTGGAAGCTTTTCGTCTCTCCTTCTATTTTCAATGACAGCCTAGCTGGATATAGTATTCTTGGCTGCATATTTTTCTCATTTAGTGCTCTGAATATATCATGCCAGTCCTTTCTGGCCTGCCAGGTCTCTGTGGATAGGTCTGTTGCCAATCTAATGTTTCTACCTTTATAGGTTACATATCTCTTCTCCCGAGCTGTTTTCAGGATTTTCTCTTTGTCTCTGAGACTTGTAAGTTTTATTATTAGATGCCGGGGTGTTGATCTATTTTTATTGTTTTTGAGAGGGGTTCTCTGTACCTCCTGGATTTTGGTGCCTGTTTCCTTCCCCACATTACGGAAGTCCTCTGTTATAATTTGCTCCAATATACCTTCTGCCCCCCTCTCTCTCTCTTCTTCTTCTGGGATCCCAATTATTCTAAAGTTTTGTCTTATGGTATCGCTTATTTCTCGAATTCTGCCCTCGTGATCCAGTAGTTTTTTATCTCTCTTTTTCTCGGCTTCTTTCTTTTCCATCATTTGGTCTTCTACATCGCTGATTCTTCCTTCTGCCTCGTTTATCCTAGGGTTAGTGCCCCCATTTTTTATTGCACTTTATTAATAGCCTTTTTGATTTTGACTTGGTTAGCTTTTAGTTCTTTTATTTCTCCAGAAAGGGTTTCTCTAATAACTTCCATGCTTTCTTCAAGCCCAGTGAGTATTTTAAAATCATGATTCTGAACTCTAGGTCCAACATTGTACTAATGTCTGTATTGAGTAAGTCCCTGGCAGAGGGTACTACCTCTTGTTCTTTTTGTTGAGGTGATTTTTTCCATCATGTCCTTTTGTCCAGAGGAGAATAGATGAATGAGAGAACAAAATGCTAACAGGATAACAAAGTCCCCAGAAAATATACTCTAAACAAATCAGGAAAGACCTGAAACCAGGTGAAAAGAAAGGGAAAGAAAGAAAAAAGAAAGAGAGAAGTATAAAAGAAAAAGATAAAAACAACAAAAACAGAACAAAACAAAACAAAAAAAAAGAATATGATCAAACATGATCAGGCTGGTGCATAGATTAGTGCCACGCACTAGATTTTGGATGTATTTTGGTCTGTTAGAAGAAAGTGCCTCCCACAATTTTAAAGAAAGAAAGACTTATATATGTACAAAATAAGGGTTGATACGATGAAGGGATGGAATATGACTGTAAAGATGAAAAATATAAAAAAATTTATAAAAGGAATTGATAAGAAGTCGTTTTAAAAAAGAAAGAAGAGGATTTTAAAAAAGAAAGAAAGAAAGAAAGAACGAAAGAAAGAAAAAAAAGTGGAGAGAATGTGATCAGGCAGGAGACTAGAACAAAGCCATACACTAGAGATTTAGGGTATATTTTGATCTGTTAGAAGAAACTGTATCTCAAAATTTTAAAGAGAGAACAATTTATATATATATGCCAAAAATAAGGGTAACTACTATGAAGGGATAGAAGATGACTCTAAAAATGAAAAATAAAAAATTTTTTTTAAAAAAGGGATTGATAAGATGTTGGTTGAAAAAGGGAAAAAGAAAAATTAAAAAAAAAGACAGTTAAAAAAATTAACTGTGAAAGACTAAAGAATCATGGTAAAAAACCATGAATTCTGTGTAGTATTCCCCTAGCGCTGGAGTTCTGCCATTCTCATTGATTTGTAAACTTGGTCTTAGCCGGCTGTTTGTGCTGATCTTCTGGGGGAGGGGCCTGTTGCCATGGTTCCCAAATGTCTTTGGCGGAGGGGGAATGGCTCCGCCCTTGCCGTGTCCGGGCTAAGTCATCTGCTCGGGTTTGCTCTTGGGAGCTTTTGTTCCCTGCAAGCTTTCCATACAGTTTTGGAGGACGAGAGTGAAAATGGCAGCCTCCCAATCTCCGCCCCAGAGGAACTGAAAACTCGGGGCCCCGCTCCTCAGTGAGCCCCCAGAGAAAAGCAGTCAATCACTCCTGTCTCCCCAGTCTCCGGGAGCACTCTGTTTTCACCCAGCCTGTGACCAAGCGTTTCTTTCTCTGGCACCCGACTTGGTGTGGAGTCTCCAAACCCAGCAGATCTCTGCCGTGTGCTCCCGTGCCGCTCCTCCCACGGGAGGAAGGGGAGTCTCCCTGGATCTGCCGCTTGTTGGGTCCCTGCTGGAGGAGCAGTGGCCCAACTGGTCTGCGGATCACAGTTTATGGCAATCCCGAGCTGAGAGCCCGCACCTCGGCTCTGTCTCTGTAGCCAGCTTCCCCGCTCTGATACCTGGGAGCTCTGCTGCACTCAGGCACCCCCGGTCTTTCTGTGACCCCGAGGGTCCTGAGACCACACTGTCCCACGAGGGTTCCACCCACCACTTAGCCACTAGAGTGACGTCCCTCAGCGGAGCCGACTTCTAAAAGTTCCGATTTTGTGCTCCGCGGCTCTATCACTTGCCAGAAGTGGCCGACGGAGGCCCCCTTCCCCGCCATCTATCTTCCCGAATATCACCTTGGATTCACTTCTCTGCACGTCCTACCTTCCAGAAAGTGGTCGCATTTCTGTTCAGAGAGTTGTTGCTATTCTTTTCTTCGATCTCCTGTTGCGTTCATAGTTGTTCAGAATGGCTTGGTCCCTATCCAGATGAATTCCTGAGACCAGATGAAATCCAGGTCTCTTACTCCTCCACCATCTTGATCTGCCACCTCAACGTTGGCACTTTTGATATGTTGAGCCAGATAAGTGAGTTGGGAAGTACTGTTCTGTGCGTTGTAGGATGTTTAACAGCATCCCTGGACTCTCCCCACAAAATGCAACTGATGTCCCCGTTCCTAGTTGTTACACTCAAAATCATCTCCAGAATTCCCAAATTGCTTCAGATTTGCTATGGAGCAAATCCCATCCCTCTGTTGGGCCAGAGAAACATGCTGTATCTTTTTATCTGGTTTCCCTATCCCACCACTTGTGCTTTTATTTCTAATTACCGGAATCTTGTCCATTCACTAGATTATTTTTGAAGCAGTGAATAAGAGGCCTTTCACTAATTACCAAAACTTCAGTTCCCAAACCATAGTGTTAACATTAAATCTATTCTCCTCTTTATTTCTTAGGGTTATAGGTTTAATTTTTCCTATGCTCACTTATTTTTGTTTATTATGCTCATTTTAAACAGCAAAATAGTTTCACACTTCTGTGACATCCATACCATATTTTCCCAGAAAACTTAGCTTTGTTTTTTGTTTTGTTTTGTTTTGTGTGTGTGTGTTTAAAGTAGGGATTATTGCATAAAATCTGTGAAATTCCTGATTTAGTCCACTTTATAGGTTAAGAAAATATTCTTTCAAAGTGCAAACTTAACTGGGAGGTTTTAAATAATGTCATTGATGAAATTCATTTTGTGAGTTAAGGAATTATTGCTTCAGGATATGAGTATGACCTGGAAGATTAAAATACTGTCATTCAGTTTTTATGGATGTCATTAATCATCAGCTTTCTTCCTTTACTCTCACTTTCTTAAGAAAAGTGAGGTTTAAAATACATTTTACACAAAATGCTTTATTTCCTAATAATTGGCATAGTTGAAACAATATTTCTGGGTTACAAAAAGGGGATTTAGTGGGCTGGTGCCTTCTTAGGGTTTTTTTCCTGTGAGGGTGTGCAACAGCACCTGGGGGTTGGAGGAGTGACTGGTTTCCTGGCCCTCATACAGTGAGAGAATGAGGTAGAGCATAAAAGGAGTGAAGGGTTAGGAGACCTCTGAAGGGATTAATCTACTTAAAATTTTTCCCATAGTAAAACATAAGTGGAATTATATGCTTTTATATCCATCTATGCTGACTCTCAACTTTTCTTCTTGCCTGTTCTTTCTGAGAAATAATTTCTAAATTCTATAAATGCAGAGAATGTACCTCTTGCACATTTAGAAAACTTAACTTTCTAAATTCTTAAGTTTTTGTTAAAAGGTCCATTTGAATCATCCAGTATTATTTGATATTGTACAATAATGTAAATTTAGCCTCTACTATATATATATTATATATATATATATATATATATATATATATATTTAATTTGAGTATTGTTGACACACAATCTTACATTAGTTTCAGGTGTACAACATAGTAATTCAACAAGTTTATACCTTCTGCTATGTACACCACAAGTGTAGTTACCGTCCATCCCAATACTATTACAGTATCATTGACTGTATTCCTTATGCTGTCTTTTATCACCATGACTTATTTATTCCATAACTGGAAGCCTGTATCTTCTTATCCCCTTCACCCACTTTGCCAATCCCCTACCTCCTCCCCTCTGACAACCATCAGTTTGTTCTCTGTATTTATAGGTCTGATTCTGTTTTTTGTTTGTTTATTCATTTGTTGTTGTTTAGATTCCACTCCATCAAAATAAAAGGCTTTTGGACAGGAAGGAAACCATCAGCAAAACAAAAACACAACCTACCAAATGGGAGAAGATAATTGCAAATGATATTTAGCTTCGACTTTGAAAGTAAAGGCACAGAGTCCATAGAAAGCTGTCTAAATCTATGCTTAGTGTGAATATCTTCTTAACAATTGTTGATGATGCTGAGCCAGGTAAGGGAGTTTCTCTTTAAAATGTGTCCTCTGGGGGCACCTGGGTGGTTCAGTGGGTTAAGCGTCTGACTCTTGATTTCAGCTCAAGTCATGATCTCAGGGTCCTGGGATCGAGCCCCGCATGGGGCTCTACACTCAGCTAGGAGTCTGCTTAAGGATTCTTTCTCTCTCTCCCTCTGCCCCACCCCCTGATCGCATGCTTTCTCTCTCTCGCTCTCAAATAAATAAATGAATCTTTTAAAAAAAAAGTGTGTCCTCTGCTTCATGTATGAAAAGGGAGTCTAGAATAAAACTCAACTAATTTACACAGTTGAGTTGTGCAAGAAATAGGTACTGGGATTTTTTGTACACAAATTTCAACAAAAGCAGTGTCCAACATTGTGAAGAGTAGGCTCTAATGGATATTTGGAAAATCCCAAGAACTATATCTCTAGACCAAATTAATTAATATTAGAGAAGAGTCAATATAGTATCTCCAAAAGGCTACCAATGAGAAAAATTTTCTGTTGCTTTGTTTATTCAAAGAAGAGATTTTTTGCATGCTCTTTTCACATGCACTTTCACCCTATGTCTCAGGTTGGGTTTACTAGGGGAGAGCTGAAGTCAGGGGTTCAGGAGCATGTGACTAACTGAGGAGGTGCTTGTTTGCAGAAACCTGTAAGGAAGTTAAGTCAGCTAGGGAAGAGGAAGGGAACAAGCAAGGATGTATTCTCAACTGTGGTCCACCCACGGCCTGATTTTCGGAGGGAGCGTTCTGGAACATAAACCATATTGTAGAGTTGGCTCCTTGGAGGCAATGGGAACAGACTTATACCCCTGTCTTGCTTAGCCAGCAGTGGTGAAGTGGCAGCTGAAGGCAATTCGCTGTAGTACAGGAGCAGCAAGTTACACCAATGAGTCCAAATGGAGACTCATCTATGTATAGAGATAGAAAGACATGTCTGAGGGCCCCAGCTTGTTTGAGTCTTCACAGTGCAGGTACCAGGGCGAAAAGTGAGCCTTCAGTTGCTTCCAGCTGTCCCAGCTGACTCTGAGTTAACCTAATCTTCAAGCTGCCCCAGCTGACTCTGGACTCCATCTAGAGCTGAGGCAAGCTATATCTGCCAAGACATGTCCAAGCTGCAGACTCATAAGCAAAATAAATGTGACTGTTCTTTTAAGCTACTAACATTTTGGGGTGCTTTCTAACGCAGCCACAGCAATTGGAATGCATAGGTTCTAAAGTTAGTTGAAATTTCACTTCACGCATAATAGGTGTTTAATAATGAGTAACAGAGTTCTCTGTGTTTTAGTAAAATCGATACTTACCTCCTAGGGCACCAGAGAGAGTACACAGCAAGACTTTAACCAGCATATGAATCGGTATTGATTAACAAATTCCTCAGTCTATTCGAAGGTCCTCTGAATTAACAAAGGCATTCCTATATGCATTTCCTTGGTTTTTCACCTAACAACCTAAATACAATTTCTTTCAATTAAATATTTTTTAAAAAATGAAAGTAACTTAGGGATGCATGGGTGGCTCAGTCAGTTGAGCATCCAGCTCTTGGTTTCTCCTTAGGTCATGATCTCATGTGTCATGAGATTGAGCCCCTCAGGCTCTGAGCTCAGCAGGAAGTCTGCTTGGAGATTCTCTTCTTCTGCCCTTCCCCCCACCCCCACATGCACCCGCTCTCTCTCTCTCTCTCTAAGATAAATGAATAAACCTTTAAAAAATAAAATTAAATTAAAATTAAAATAAACAAAAGTAATTTCAGCATGGCTTATGTATAATCTCAATGGAAAATATCAAACTTGTCTAAAAAAAAGTAGAATTAACCAGTAGCAAAGTTTATATTTTTCATGGAATTTTATCCATAACTATATTCACAGGAATTTACACAATTGTTTCATAGTTCACTGTTAACTTATATCAGGCTTATATTTTGTAAGCTTCTCTGCTAAAAATTTACATTCATTATTTAATTTGATCTCACGGAGTATCTGTCATGAATAATGAGAAATTCCATTTCACAGATAAGGAAGCAGAGGCTGCAGTTAAATAGTCTAAGCAAGAACACAATGTTAATGTACAACAGAGTGGCAGTTTTAAATAGGATCTGTTTACTAAGATGACGTGGTCATTTTAAAGTTTAGTGACTTCCTCCTGAGTTTAACTCAGAATTCCAAACTAGATGTTCACTGAGTCAAGTATTAGCTCTCAAATAACTGCAAGTTTCAATTTTTTTCCTCCTACTCACCTTTATTGGAAGAACCAGTAGATATCAAACTTGAAAAAGAGCAATTACAAAATGGTGGTAGAGGACAATCAAAGCCATTTTGTGCTACTCCTGGGGTAAGGCAGGACTAAGAATACAATTTCAACTGAACAAAAAGAATTTTCCAACAATTATTGCTGCACAGGATTGCAAGGACCTGATTATGAAAGAAGCAACTTCAGAAAATACATTTAGTCTAAGTTTCATGAGACTTCCTTGTGAAATCCACTGAATATATTATCTTATTCTTTAAAATTAAAGTATAATTGACATAATATAATTGACATAAAATTATATTAGTTGCAGGGGAACAACATAATGATTAGACCTTTGTATATATTGCAAAATGATCATATGTCTAGTTACAATCTGTCACCATACAGTTACAAAAAAAATTTTCCCATGTGATGGGAACTTTTAAGATTTACTTTCTTCTAACTCCTTTCAAATTTGCAATACAGTGTTAATCACTATGGTCACCATGCTGTACATTACGCCATTTCTGACTTGTTTTATAACTGGAAGTTTCTACCTTTTTAAACCCCTTCCTCTGTTTTACTCACCCCTCACCTCCCTCCCCTCCGACAACCACCAATCTGTTTACTATGACTTTTGTTTGTTCATTTGTTTTGTTTTTTAGATTCCTCATATAAGTGAAATCATGTGGTATTTGCCATTCTCTGTCTTTGTTTCACTTGGCCTTTGAAGGCCACTCATGTTGTCACAAATGGCAAGATTTCATTCTTTTTTTTAATGGCTGAGTGACATTCCATTAGAATCCAGAAGATCCCCATCTTCTTTATCCATTCATCTATCAATTGTACACTTAGTTTCCATATCTTAGCTATTGTAAACAATGCTCAATAAACATAAAAGTACATATATCTTCATAAATTAGTGTTTTTGTTTATCTTCAGTTTTTAAAATTATTTCTTTTCTTTTTGTTGTTATTTGGATGAGTTCTACTGCCCTGTGAGATCACTGATCCTTTCTTCTGCTTCATCTAGTCTGCTGTTGAACCCCTCTTTTTTTTTTTTTTTTTTTTAGTTCATTTTATATTCTTTAGCTCTGTGACTTCTGTTTGGTACTTTCTTTACTTTTTATCTCTTTGTCAAAGTTATTGCTGTGTTCATCCATTCTTCTCCTAAGTTTGGGGAGCATCTTTATGACCATTACTTTCTCAGGTAAATTTCTTATCTCCATTTCATTAATTTTTTTCCTGGTGTTTTATCTTGCTCTTTTGTTTGGAACATATTCCTCTGCTTCCTCATTTTGCTTGACTTCCTGTGTTTGTTTCTGTATATGAGATGAAATAGCTACCTCTCCCATTCCTGAACGAGTGGCCTTATGTAGGACATAAAACTTACCATTTGATCTTGCCCTAGCTCTTGGTTGTCTCTTGAACCTATGTCATTTTCTAAGTAGCCTAATTTATGATTAACAGGGATCAGTTTTTGAGGGAGTACCAAGTCCTGTGAATGTTCCAGAGGGAGAGATTTTAGTCAGCTCCTAGTTTCAGGCTGCCTGGAAGCTGGAACCTTAGGCACCAGCTTTTAAGTTATTCAAATATATACAGTCCTAGGGGACTACAGTTGTAAATCCTGCTGGTCTTCAGTCCAGGTGATCTGGAGGTGTCCCCTTGGTGACAGTGGTAAAAATCAGAGCCCCAGACAAGTGTATGTGCTCCTTTATGGGAGATACCACTGAGCTATAGTGAGGCCAAGGGAAAGCCCAGAGATGGTGTCCCCTGGCCTACATTCCTTGAGATCACTTCTGTAGTCTCTGGATGTATGGTAATCCTGAAGAGTGCCCCTTGGGCTAAAACTCCAGGATAAATAGATAGGACTATTTCACAAGATTGAGGGTACATTTCAATCTGCTGTCTCTGCAGTGCTATGGGGGTGGTAACCTGCCAAGAATTGTCTCTCCAGTTGTTTCAATCCCATGGGTACGAGAATGCAATCCTCCCCGGCCACCAGGGCCGGACATTCAAGAGGCGTCTCTTGTGTGAGCTCCATATGCCCAGTGGTTTTTGTGGGGCCATGAAGGTGGCTTGGGGATGGGGCACTTGGCTGCCTGGCTCTGATGGGGCCACAAGGGTGAAACAGGGTTTTTTGTTGTTGTTGTTGTTGTTGTTGTTGTTGTTGTTGTTGATGGTGGTGGTTTTAGCTGACTGAACTGGGGTAAAAGGCACGATGCAGAGACACCAATATACAGCTCTATAGCCTGTCCAGCAGCCTCTAGGGTAATTTGAGTGCTTCCCAGTCAGGGTGGCCCTCACCACACAGGGACCCAGTTGATCCTCCATTGGTGGGCAGTAAAGTTAGGGACAGAAGGAGCCAGCAGAAAATGCACATGGAGTTGGGCAGAGCTGAAAGACTGCAGACAGAGGTAGTAAGCAGGAGGCAGTGAGAGGGGAGAGAGATGTTTCTAGTAAAGCAGCCTCAGGAGAAGTGGGTCTGGGGAGAAGTGGCATCACATCTTAGAGGGGCCACACAACGTGAGCAACAAACAGACTTTTGCCAGAGCTGCCTTTGTGTGGACAGGGGCAACCATGGGAGCTCCCAGAGCCCAGTTGTGGACACTCACCCTGAAGGTTAGCCAGGAAGTAGCAACATGAAGCTCTGCCTAGGGTGCTGCTTTTTGTTTTTTGACCAGACACAGTGGCCATGATTTCTGGACATAAAGTCAGCATGAGAGAGCTTGTCTCCTGGGACTGGGCAAGAGCTCAGAACAATCAGCCAGGAGCTGGCACTAGTAGGTTACAGGGAGAGTGGAAAAATGGAGCCCTCCAGCAATGGTACTAGTTAGGTAGAGGGAGAATGCAAAATGATGCCTGCCAGTGCCTTCATTCCCAGAAAGAGTCCCAACAGGTTCCTGCCCCTTCAGCAAATGCTTTAAGATTAGCAAATAAATCTTCACATATGGTCTATGCATTTTTCAAACCGTTCTTTTTGGTGCTGGGTCCCATGCAAGGGAATCTGCACACCAGGCCTTTAAGAGCAGACTGTCCATTTCCTAAAGGTACGGGTCTCCTAGACATAAGCCCTCTGCTTTTCCAAACCAGGAGTTTGGGTGGCTCGTCCCTCTGGTACAGGTCCCACGGGGTGAAGTGCCTGATGTGGGGCATAAACTCCTTGTTCATCAGCGAGAAACTCTGTATTTGCAAAATCCCTCCCAGCTGTGGGTCATTGTGCAGGGTGTGGAGTTTTTGGTGAGACATGTCTCTGCTTCTCCTACCCATCTCAGCGTGGCCCTTTTATCCTTTGTTGTGAAGTTGCTATTCAGTTAGCTTTCAGGTCATTTTTAAGGAATTTATTTCATTTGTAGCTGTAGATTTGTCATGTTCATGGGAGAAGGTGAGTTCAAGATCTTCCTACACTGCCATCTTGAACTGTCCCCTATTTATAGTCTTTCTGTTTCAGGATATTTATGTTCTCAATTTTAGGTTAACAGAAGGTTTATGTCAGAGGCTTGTCAAAAAGTATATCACTGATTCTTGGAATCATTTTAATATTATTTTAATTTAGATCTATTAATATTAAATACATAATATATATATATATACAAACCCACCAGTGTGTATGTATATATATATATATATATATATATATACCTATGCACATTAAAGACATAAAAATATGTGACCCCTCATTCTTCAACACTCTTATGTACATGCATTTATTGTTATTTTGTAGTAAATGAGGAAACTCTACCATTTTTTGCTCTAAATATCAGAATTTTATCAGCAAACTATATCTACTAATTTTTTTTTTAAACTTCTAAGACCTACCAACTCTGTGCACTAGACCCTTTTACCATTAAAGAGATCAGGTTGATATTTTCAGAGGCAGCCAGGAAATGCTGTTTCCGGTCTGACACCAGTAATAACTCTCCAGATTTTAGTTTAGAGACAAGTTTATCAGGTTGGCTTGCCATCCTTGAAAATAGGCTGTTAAAGTGAAAAATCTGAAGGACCTTTATAGCCCCACTCCCTTCAACTGTCTTTATACTAATATTAATCCTGTTTTAATTCAATACCATTTAAAACTTCCCAAGTACATGATTGTTCACCAAATTGCAACACTTTCTAGGCTGCCAAGACAGCCACAACTCAGAGGCCAGAACCAAGCAAATGAAGCCATTTTGTGTCAAAATAAGATCTGGAAAAATTCCAGCTGGTGGTTACCCCATGAGACATATATATTTCAGAAGTGTAATAGTTATCTACTACTTTATGGACTTCTGCACAGTACTGCTAGACATAATAAATTCAGATAAAAGGCAGCCAGACATAACATTCCTAGAGAATTACCCACAGAACTCCTATAATCTATACTGCATCAGCTGAGCATACAAGTAGGCTAATAGGCATGATCTCTATAACTTTGAGTTAAGTGCCTACAGGACCTCAGATTAATGGATGGGGGTTTAGCACCTGGATGCATTTTACAAGGTGCTGCAGTATTAGAGACTTAATGATGAACCTTTAAAAAAAAAATCTCATTTTTGTTTTAGGCTACCCAATACAAAAAACATCAGAATAATTCAATGGAGAGGCAGTATGCTGACCATTTTCTAATACTCAGGAGGGTTCTTGAAAGTCTCTGCCATAATTCCATTCATTGTGGTCAACTGACAGGTATTTCAGTTAGGTGCCTTTGGATTCTTCACAATTGTTTGCTAGGAAAGGGGACATTTGGAAACTGGCATTCTAATTATACATCTAACAGTGCTTTAAAAACATGTACAATTCATTCACTCTCTGAGGTTTATTTTCTTTATATATCAAATTAGAAGGATAATCAAAATGATCTTTATTGTGCTCCCCATTTCTATTAACCATGGATGTGTGTGTTTATACACAAACACAGGTACATACACACTCCCCTATAAATAGCCTATAAAAATATTTCAAAAGAAAATTAAGTAAGTATGCTTTAATATATTGCTATCTTAAAAAATAACAAAAGTTAAAGTAGAATTGAATCATGAAAAAAATTGTCTGAAAGGTTGAGCAAAGCTAACATGGAAAAGAATAAGAAAAAAAAACAATTGGTTGTCTTACATTGATATCTTTTTTAAAACAATGGGATAAAAGAAACCAAAATATTTAAAATGCATGTATTATAGATTGTCAATGTTCCTTAAAAATCTAGGTTATGAATGATTACCAAGACTATATGATTTTTCAGGGAAAAGAATGACTCTGGTATTTGGTGACTTATTCTTATTTTAGATTGTATTTCTTTAAATTAAAAATCAAAGGAAGGGGCAGACACTAAAGGTTTGTTATATTTCACCTGGGCTTTCCTATTATGTATGGTGATGGATCAGAAATGTAATATCTCAGTTACTTTGTCTCCTATCTTCATATTGCATATTAAAGTGTTTCTTGCTTTGATCATCATGACACAAAAGTTAAATGCATGTACATAAACTACTAACTACATTAGATTAATATTAACACTAAATGATTATTAATTTATATAGTACGACACACATGTAAAGAAAGGAAAAAATAGAAAGAAAACAAATTAGACACTTTCCTTTTTAAATCCCAATATAGGGGCGCCTGGGTGGCTCAGATGGTTAAGCGTCTGCCTTCTGCTCGGATCATGATCCCAGGGTCCTGGGATCGAGTCCTGCATCGGGCTCCCTGCTCCTTGGGAGCCTGCTTCTCCTTCTGCCTCTCTTTCTCTCTCTCTCTCCGTCTCTCATGAATAAATAAATTAAAAAAATCTTTAAAAAAATAAATAAATAAATAAATAAATCCCAATATAGTATTCTCAAATATAAATATGACAACCTAATAATGATAAATTAATAATGAAATTGTATTTATAAAATATATATTTTATATATAAATAATGAAAAAGATTACATATGCACATATAATACGCTATTGAATATAAATGAAATTTTACAGAATGTACTATGTAACCATGTTCTGGACAACAATGTGACCTTTTAGGCATTATTTCTATCTGTCAGCATGGATGCTGAAACCTTCTCCCTCACACCCTTGAGTTACAAAGCTCTTGACTGACTGAGGGACTGCTGGGCAAAACACCCAGGCCTTTCCTTCTACTCAATCATTTCCTGGTGTCAGTGAGCAAGTTGGAATAACTGGCTTGTCCTAAACGGTGGTAAGTTCTGGATATTCAGATTTTGGACTTAAAAAATATGAGTTAAATGAAGAGAATATTAGAAATGTTATGAGTATTTTCTTTTCACTAGATCCTGGGCCTTCTTAAATAAAGCAAATAAATAACCACTCAAACTTAAAAATAAAAAAAAGAAGTAAGCTTAAACATATTTGATAAAATATTTCCTGTTTATGAACAAGTATCTTTTTTTCTTTTTAAAGATTTTATTTATTTGACAAAGAGAGACACAGTCAGAGAGGGAATACAAGCAGGGGGAGCAGGAGAGGGAGAAGCAGGCTTCCTACCGAGCAGGGAGCCCAATGCAGGGCTCAATCCCAGGATCCTGAGATCATAACCTGAGCCGAAGGCAGACGCTTAACCAACAGAGCCACCCAGGCACTCCATGAACAAGTACCTTAAATTCAGTCTTGGAGGTCATGAAGAAAGAGCAGCCTTTCTCAGACTCCAGCTATGGCCATAGAATAAAGCATATACCTACATCCCTAAGATAAATATATATGTACACATGACTTTTTTAAAGTAAACAAGTGGTTTACTGCTAAGGAGACTGCTGATATATATGTGCTAAAAAGGCGAACTTGAATATTCTAAGTCACTAACATCACATGCAGTCATGTGGGCTTGGTAGAAAGCGAATTTCTTCATTTAGGGAATTTTATGGGCCTAAAACTGAAGAACAAATAATAGACAAGATTTTTATTCTTGAGCTCTTGTGTCATATCAAATAACAGTTAAACATATTTTGAATTATGAGATTATAATATTATATAAAGAGCTCCGTTGGCCACATAAACCACTTGTTTTTATTACAACAGCCTTTGTTATAGTCCCCTAACTTAAAAGAGCTTGCTAAGTATTCCATATCAATCAACATTCACAACCATTTCAGTTGTGAACATTGTCTAGATGGAAGAATGGGTGAGGAGAGATGAGATTTAGAACTAAAACCATATTGAATTTTTAGGGTCACGATAAGGTTTCCAAAGGAACAACAGAGGAGTAGAGACATTTTAAGTGTTTTATCTGAATATGGATTCCTTAGAATGCATCCCCTGTTTGTGGGTTGTATCCTGTACAAATCAGAGCCATTTGGATGTAGCCATATCACTCTGAGAGTAGGTTTAATCTCTGTACAATGAAGAGATTAACCTGTACAATATCTAAGATCTATTGTACTCCTGACATTCTGGTCTAGAATACAGACACACAATCCAAAAAGCAAATAAGCTATCTATGCTTGTGAAAACATAGGACCTCCATTTCTGTGCATGTAAAAATACCTTTTATGTCCAAAATAAGATACTGAGATCCCTCTTCCCAGAGCTATCTCCTGAAGGAAAAAGTATGAATTACCAAACACATGATCTTTCTCCAGATCCTGAACCTAGTTCTCAAAGGTAATTTCTTTATCTGTACAGTCTTTTCTGAAGAAAGTTGTTTAACTTCATGGATATTTCTTGTTCTACTTTTGCTCACAAATTTACAGATTTCTAGCTCCTTACCCAAAATTTTAGTATCTGCATGGAGAATATTGTGTTTTTTCTTGGTAAACATGGTACATAGAAAATATTCCCACTGTCCACTAAAATGAAAACATGAAGCATCAAAAATCAAAACAGCAAATCTGTACACTTACTTCAATTTTAAAATTATAATTTATTTCAGATACAGACTAAAGATCCTTCAGATAAAAGAACCTCCAGATTAAAAAATATATATATCCTATGTGTATAAAAAGCATACTTAGAAATTCTAACACTTGTTTGAATTATATTTGAGTTTTTATCATAAAAAACTTCTCATAGTATTTTAGTTAAAGTAATATTAATAAATACCATGAAGTACAGATAGAAATTCTTTAGAGTGTTCATAATATAAAATTCGTGAACATTAAAGCATTAAAAAATTAATAGCTAAATCAATCCATGTTATTGACCACCTGTTTATTTTATTTTATTGTAAGCCATTTATTTTGTGTAATTTTTTTCTATTAGTTTTAATTTTTTCTTTTTTTAAGTTGAATAAATGAGCCAAGGAACTTTTGCACTATGTATCATCTGAATGCAGAATTTTCATGTTACTTTTTGGAAACATGAAGCACATTTGCTTGAGCATTTTCAATTTGGACATATGGTATGTTTTTATCATTTGTGAATTTAGTCTGAATTCATTCGTTCACTTCTATAAGTATCACTTTTGGGGGCGCCTGGGTGGCTCAGTGGGTTGAGCATTGGACTCTTGATTTCATCTCAAGTCATGGTCTCAGGGTGGTGAGATCCAACCCGTATCAGGATTTGTCTTTAGCGGGGAGTCTGCCTCTCTCTTTCTTCCTCACCCACTGCCCCTCCCCACCACCTTTCTCTAAAATAAATAAATAAATCTTTAAAAATAAGTAAATAAATGTATCACTTTCAAACAAACAAATCAATCAATCAATCATTTTCACTAAGATGCAAACCTGAATGGAATTTGGGGTAGTAGAATATTAGGAAGATGTTTTAACAGAAGCTGGGTTTCAATTCAGAATTCTATTCTATTCTGTGAGGCGGGCAGTTCCCCTTTAAAATTTAAGACAAGTTTTAATTGAAAGTATTTTTTTCAATATTTTATACATGAAGTGTTTTATTTGAACACTATTTTGTCAGATAGGCATTTCATTAAGTTATTTAAGTGGTTTGTTGTCCAAGGTTGATTTATTAGAAACAATATTTTTAACAGAAATACATATCAAATTTTATCATGATTATAAGGCAAATAAGATTCAATAAACAGATATTCAGGAAATGTATATCAAACTCTCTATGGAATAGATAAATCTGTTACATAAAATAAAATGCTGCTACCTCTTTTTTGAAGCATTTTCTTTTATTGCAGATATATTGACTGACCTATTTCTGTTTCCTTTTCGATTCCTATAGCCCCTTATGCTTGTCCCAGAATTGTTTAAATGCATGTTGGCAGATGTCCACCAGCTCATTCTGGCCTCCCTGAAATGGTTCCGGGAGGCTGCACCTAGACTCTATGCAGAAATTAATTTCACCTTTTGAAGGAAGGTTGATGCTGTAATGGTGGAATACCACTTTGATATCTTTATAGGATAGGAGTCATTTTCAATCAAAACAAACGTGACCATTTTCAATGTACTCACTTCGCCTGGGCCATTACTAAATAGATTTTTTTCTTTCACTTTCTTCTCTGCTGTTAGGGACACTTAAAAATGGTATCAGAGAATGACTACCATCAGTTTTTAAGGAACATTATAGTGCCAGTTATGTTTAATTTATTGGTGAGAGGAGAATTAAAAAGGACAGTTTGGAGGAACACTCGTGAATTAGTTTGCCTTTTTCCTGGTTCCACTGGTTGCTTCTCTATCAGTACCTAGGTACTGAAACTTTCCATAGAACTCTGGTCTCCTCTGACAACTTTAGTCATTGCAAATATCTGATGCATTAGGTTAGCTAATAATAACTTAGGGTACTACTTATCTGGGGCGAATTTGTATATTAGTGAACGAATGACATAACTTTGGCCTTGTGATAGGTTGGCAAGAGCTATCTTTTCTTGTGAGAAATTCCCAGTAACCTTGATTGGCCAAGTTTAGGGCTAGAAAAACAATGACAAAATTTTGTGAATTAAATGTGTTTACAAGCTTAAAACCAGTATCATTTTATTACCTCTCCTTATATTAAACCCTTTGTTTATAATGAATATTTTGGGTAGGAAAAAGATGAATTGCCTATTTCTGATGATACACACACACACACACACACACACACACACACACACATGCAGATACATTGCATCAAAAATAGATGATATATGTGTGTGTGTACATATATATACACACAGAAATATATTTTATGTGTATACATATACATATATTTTTAATACATTTTATATATGTTCATGTATATGTATGCATATAAAACACAGAAATATTTATACACAATATATACATATATAAAATATATAATATATACATAAACAAAATTCAGAAATAGATAATATATACACATATAAATTATAGAAATATATATATGTGTGTATATATATATATATTTCTGAATTTTTGGTCTTATTTCCTTCAAATGTATAAGGGTGGTATGTGAGGAATGATCCATCTACTGATCCATCAGTTGGCATTAACAACTTGGTGCAAATCACATTTTTTCTTTTTTCCAAGTACCCCATCTGACCTTAGTGACAACTCATTTTAAAAAATGATGAGCATTATGCTGTGTTTCTTATTAGAAGTATGGATGCAAGAAGCATATTACAAAGGATGAAAAATGTAACTACACTTGCAATCTATTTCTTATGTAGGTCATTCTCTTTGATCCTCACTTGAAAGCATTACCATTTTCAGGAGATGTTACAAAAAAAATAAAAAGCAATTACCACCACATCTCAGTTAGAGGAGCTTATAGTATTAAGGGTTCATCACATTTTTCACTCTTTCTCTTTTCCCATCTGAAAAACAGTGTTGCATGGTTTCAGGCCAAGAAGTTGAGACTTTACTTTTCCATTAGGATTTTTTCTTTAGCCTTAAAAAAATTCAACTTGTAAGTAGTGCTTTTTCAGAGTGCTAAAAAATAAAGGAAAAATGGCTATTCTTTTACTGAACAAGAAACTGTAGTTATGAAATGCTAAGTCTTTTAATACGATCACTGAATATGAAAAGGTTACTGCTTCAGTGAAATACTTTACATTATCCACAATAGTTTTTCAACAAAAAATTTTCATGAAATTTGAAATTCAGAAGATTTAGACCATATTAAGGTCCAAACTTTACTTTTTATAATCTTAAATTTCAAAAGAATTTATACTGTGTTTTACTACTTTATTCTCTTGGCGAGACAGGACATTATTATTAACATTTTATCAATAGAGAAGTGGGGACAGCAGTGATAAAAATTTTCAAAGTCACCAAGTTGGAGTTGGTGGAAGAATTGAAATTAAAGTTTTATCTCTTGGACCATAAACCTCTTAAGTAAACTATTTAATGCCAAGAGAATTTAATCACTCATCTAGGATAGCCATAATTTTCTCAGACTAGTCTTTACAATGGATTTATATTTAATAATATATTTTATAATTTCTAAGGCCTTGCTATTTCTTAAGACTTGAGACTTTTTTAAAAAATCTGATAAACTTCTTAAAATCTTATTGATTTAATTCCTTTAAAATAAATCACAAGAAGGAAAAAAGAAAAGAGATTTGACAGATTATGCCTGTCCCCCAAAATACCATTTATTGCTAAGGTCCAATTATTTGATTCTACTCTCTAATAGTAATGAACTGACTACAAATATTTTTTTCATATTAAATGAATCATAACTAATCCATATTTTCAGCTGAGTTATGTTAATTTTTAATGCATATGACTTGAAATATTACACTTGGAGGAATTCCAGCTGTACTATTCATTTGTATGTCCAATTTTGGATTAAATTTATTAATTTCTGATGATGTCTTGTTACCTCATCTCATACTGGGTAAAAGATCACATAGCAGTCCTTAGTAGTTAAATTAATTGAGGTATTATATATGAAAATACACATTGCAAATGCTCAATAATATCACAATGATAGGTCATGCTTTACTATTACATTTTTGAAAGGATTTTAATTTCAAGTGATTATCTTCAATGTTGACTTCATTCATGAAACACTGAGTGTGATGTTAGTGCCTGCAGCCCTTTCTGGCACATAGGCAGTACGCAATTATACACCTCAACCAATAATATGAACCTAAAGGTGTCAGCACATTATCTGCTTTTCCTTTTTCCTTTTTAAAAAAACTGCTGTGAAGATCCCCAGGGTCAACATTAAAGTGCTATGGAAGTAGAATCAAAATAGCCAACTGACCTAATCATAATAGCCTTTACTATATTTTTGTCCTCAGATATGCCATGCATTGGCCTTAGAAGATTAAAATTATCATAGTGAGAAATAGAGGAGGCTTTATCCACAATCAAACTGTCAGACCTACATTTTCATAAATCAGTAGTAATATATAATTTTTATAATACTATATAAAACATACATCTAGTTATGTAATAGTTTAAATAGTTATTACTTAGTAAACGCCTTCTGCGACCTAGGTTAAGCACTTTATTTCTACTATGTCACATAAACCTCATAACTACATGCATAAGTACTACCATCCCCATTTACAAATGACAAAACTGATGTTCACAAAATATAATATTTTGCCCCAAATTTACCTGAGTAGTTTCTGGCAAATCCTGGATTTTAAGAAATCTGACATCAAAGTGATAGGTATTAGTCACTAGGTTATATTATTTCCCCACTGACCTCATATAGGTTCGAAAATCTATGACACTAGATGAGAGAAACCATTGTAACTAACCAGTGGCCATCCCTCCCCATAATGGGCAGAGACACTTAGAACTGTTTGGAGTGCATCATCTTACCAGAAAGTGAGTCAGAGAAGGAGCAAAACATCTCTTATAAGATTTTTTTTTAAGAAGCCAAAAAAAGATGCTCTTCATTCACTGCCCACTCTATTGGGATCTATCAATTTCCTCTGAATCAGTAAAGTACATGTTTGAATATCTTAAGGAAGCAGACAACAAAATTATATAACCAGTGATTTGGGCATCAAAAGGGCTTTGATGGAAAAATCAGTGAAATCCCCAAGAGAATCACCAAATATCCTTAACTGAATCCAAAGCTGCTGCTTCCCAAATCACCAGTGAGGAGGGGTATTATGTTGAGATGTTTTGCTATTCAGAACTCCATAACTCAACATTGGAAATAAGATCTAAGTCCATTATATATAGATACATGAAGCTTGCTGTGATAAATATGTTAACGATGTCAAAAGAAATATCTCATGTTATATCCTTAAGGTAGATTAATTAAAATTAGTTTAATATTTTATAACAGTTAAAGTTAGATTGACTTATGGTCAGTAAGAAAGACCATCTTTAGTACAAAAGCAGGGTCCACTGAAATTAAACTTTATACGTGAATAAAACTTAGGGAAAACAGTCATTTTTGTAGCCTTTGATCAAATCAGAGAATCCTTTTATCTATGAAATATGAAGTAAGGAAATATTAACTTTAGGATGCCTTTGGTTTCATACTAATTTAAGTCTGGCTCCACATTGTTATCAAAATGGAGAAAAATAATCTTACTACTCAGGAGTCATGACCACAGTGACACTGTGACCAAAGTTAAAAGGGCACTAAAAGGTAGATAATATTTTCCTTCCTAAATGTCCTTTTCTTCATGATTGCACCAGAAACTTACATTTCACAGATCAACTGGTATCCTTGTTTCTATACTATATAAATGTATTTCATTTCTTCTAATTTCATTTTCCAGACAGTAAAAATTCCTAGCCTCTAACCAGAAACTATAATAGCATTTTATTTATCAGATGCAGATAGAAGATCCCACCAAACTGCATAAAAACTATGTACCCAAATGGCTGAGAATTTTTTTAAATTGCAGAGTTCATATGGTTATTTTTAAGCCTAATAATAATTGAGTGAATAATAATAAATGCAATTACTATTACATCATTGTAAAAACATAGAATAAACACCCTAAGGTAAAAAGGGTAGGTATATTAAATGTTTTATAGATTCCTGCGGCTTCCCATCCTTTTTGAGCTACACATTCTCATTACACCCTATTTTTTATCCCATTAACTTAAATCTTGGGGAAAAAACATGTACAGATTTATGGATTATAATCTCATCTAAAATGTCAATATGGCTTTGTAATCACTTGTCCTTTATCTCTCTTTCAGATATTCAAGAGGGGGCAGATCTCTAAATTCTTCCTTTGGGGCGCCTGGGTGGCTCAGTTGGTTGAGCGACTGCCTTCTGCTCAGGTCGTGATCCTGGAGTCCCGGGATCGAGTCCCGCATCGGGCTCCCTGCTCAGCAGGGAGTCTGCCTCTCCCTCTGACCTCCTTTCCTCTCATGCTCTCTCTTTACCATTCTCTCTCTCTCTCTCTCTCAATAAATAAATAAATAAAAATCTTTAAAATATAAATAAATAAATAAATAAATTCTTCCTTTGGATTTAATATCACCATTTTTTTCCTTTTTTATGTAATAAATTTTACGAGTAACATTGTATAAATTTAAGATGTATAGAGTATTGCTTTGACACATTTATATATTGTAATATGATTGCCAATGTAGTGACATCTATCACATTACTTAACTATAGTACATTATTGCCTATATTCATTATACCGTGTATTAGATCTCTGTGGTTTTTTTACTACTTGTTATGAGTTTGTATAGCTTTAAACACTATCACTCTTATCCCCCTCATCAGCCCCATCCCCTGGTAACCACCATATTACCCAGTATTTTACAGGTTTATTTCGTTCAGACTCCACATGTAAGTGATATTATATTGTACTTGCCTTCTCTGTCTAATATATCTGGCTTAGCATAATGTGCTCAAGGGCCATTGATATTATCACAAATGGAAGGATATCCTCCTTTCTCATGACTAAATAATAGTCCATCATGTATACGCATCATATATTTTTTAACCATCCATATCCATTGGTGAACATTTGGGTTGTTTCCATATATTGGTGGTTGTGAATAATGTTCTGTTAAACATGACAGTGCAAATATTTTGTGAAAATCCTGTTTTCATTTCCTTTGGGTATATACCCCAAAGTGGAATTGCTGGATCTATTTTTAATTTTTTAAAGAAACTCCATATTGTTTTCCCTAGTGATTGGGCTAATTTACATTTCCACCAACATTGTATGAGGGTTCCTTTTTCACCACAAATTTGCCAGCACCTGTTCAGTCTCTTATATTCTTGATGATAGTCATTCTAACAGGTCTGAGGTGATAACTCATTGTGATTTTGATTTGCATTTATCTGATGATGAGTGAGTGATGTTGAACATCTTTTCATGTATCTGCTGGCTATTTTGATGTTCTTTTGGAAGAATATCTATTTGATTCTTCTGCCCGTTTTTTAATCATATTGTTTTTCTTGTTGTTGGTGTTAAGTTGACTGAATTATTTATATATTTTGGATATTAATCCCCTACCCAATATATGATTTGCAAACATTTTTTCCCATTCTGTTTTTGACTTTTCATTTTGTTAATTGTTTCTCTTGCTGTGCAGAAGCTTTTGAGTTTTATATAGTCCCATTTGTTAAATTTGGGCTTTTGTTTGTGCTTTTGGTGTCATGTTCAAAGAATCTTTGTCAAGACTGATATTGATGACCTTCTTCCGAAAATTTTCTTCTAGGACTTTTATGATATCAGATCTTATGTTTAAGTCTTTGGTCCATTGTTTTGCATGTGTTTCCCTGGTTTTCCAGCACCATTTGTTGAGAACTCTATCCTTTCCCATTGGGTATTCTTGACTCACTTCTTAATAAATAATAATAGGAAATAAATAGGAGAGGGCGGAGCAAGATGGCTGAGGAGTAGGAGACTTGGATTTTGTCTGGTCTCAGGAATTCAGCTGAATAGGGATCAAACCATTCTGAACACCTACGAACTCAACAGGAGACCGAAGAATTGAGTAGCAACAACTCTCTGAACAGAGAAGCGACCACTTTCTGGAAGGTAGGACGTGCGGAGAAGTGAATCCGAGGCAATATTCGAGAGGATAGACGGCGGGGGAGGGGGCCTCCGTCAGATGCTTCTGGCAAGTGATAGAGCCACGGAGCACAAAATCGGAACTTTTAGAAGCCGGGTCCGCTGAGGAACGTCGTTTCAGTGGCTAAGCGGGGGGTGGAACCCTCGCGGGACAGTGTGGTCTCAGGACCCTCGGGGTCACAGAAAGACCGGGGTGCCTGAGTGCAGCAGAGCTCCCAGGTATTGGAGCGGGGAAGCCGGCTGCAGAGATGGAGCTGAGGCGCGGGCTCTCAGCTCGGGGTTGCCATAAACTGTGATCCGCGGTCCGGTCGGGCCACTGCTCCTCCAGCAGGGACCCAACAAGTGGCAGATCCAGGGAGACTCCCCTTCCTCCCCTGGGAGGAGCGGCATGGGAGCACACCGCAGGGATCTGCTGGGTTTGGAGACTCCACACAGGGTCGAGTGCCAGAGATAGAAATGCTGGGTCACAGGCTGGGTGAGCACGCAGTGCGGCTGGAGACCAGGGAGACGGGAGTGACTGCTTTTCTCTGGGGGCTCACTGAGGAGAGGGGCCCCGAGTTCTCAGCTCCTCCGAGTGGAGATTGGGAGGCCACCATTTTCACCCTGGTCCTCCAAAGCTGTACTAGAGCTTGTAGGGAAGAAAAGCTCCTGAGAGCAAACCTGAGCAGCTTGCTTAGCCCGGACCGACAAGGGCGGGGCAATTCCACCTCCAACAAATACATTTGGGAACCACGGCAACAGGCCCCTCCCCCAGAAGATCAGCACGAACAGCCAGCAAACCAAGACCAAGTTTACTGATCAAGGAGAACGGGAGAACTCCAGTGCTAGGGGAATACTGCACATAGAATTCATGGCTTTTTTACCCTGATTCATTAGTTTTTCAAAGTTAATTTTTTTAACTGTTTCTTTTTATTTTTCTTTTTCCCTTTTTCAACCAACATCTTATCAATCCCTTTTTTTTAAAAAAAAAATTTTTATTTTTCATTTTTAGAGTCATATTTTATTCCTTCATAGTAGTTACCCTTATTTTTGGCATATATATATATAAGTTGTTCTCTCTTTAAAATTTTGAGATACAGTTTCTTCTAACAGATCAAAATATACCCTAAATCACTAGAGTATGGCTTTGTTCTAGTTTCCTGCCTGATCACATTCTCTCCCTTTTTTTTTTTTTTAATCTTCTTCTTTCTTTCTTCAAACAACTTCTTATCATATCAATTCCTTTTATAAAATCTTTTATAATTTTCATCTTGACAAACATCTTCCATCCCTTCATTGTATCAACCCTTATTTTGTACATATATAAGTCTTTCTTCCTTTAAAATTTTAGGACACACTTTTTTCTAACTGACCAAAATATCCCTAAAATCTAGTGTGTGGCACTGATCTATGCACTAGCCTGATCATATTTGATCATATTTGTTTTTTTTTTGTATTGTTCTGTTTTTGTTTTTATCTTTTTCTTTTTGTTTTTTTTTCTTTCATTCTTTTCTCTTTCTTTTTTTTTT
>NW_027397066.1:108194420-108199727 GCF_003265705.2 Callorhinus ursinus | reverse complement strand
TAGCATTTTGTTCCCTCATTCATCTATTCTCCTCTGGACAAAATGACAAGACGAAAAAAATCACCTCAGCAAAAAGAACAAGAGATAGTACCGTCAGCCAGGGACCTACTCAATACGGGCATTAGTACGATGTCGGACCTAGAGTTCAGAATCATGACTTTGAAGATACTAGCTGGGCTTGAAAAAAGCGTGGAAGTTATTAGAGAAACGCTTTCTGGAGAAATAAAAGAACTAAAATCTAACCAAGTCAAAATCAAAAAGGCTATTAATGAGGTGCAATCAAAAATGGGGGCACTAACTGCTAGGATAAATGAGGTAGAAGAGAGAATCAGCAATATAGAAGACCAAATGATGGAAAAAAAAGAGGGTGAGAAAAAGAGAGAGAAAAAACTACAGGATCACGAGGGCAGAATCTGAGAGATAAGCGATACGATAAGACAAAACAACATTAGAATAATTGGGATCCCAGAAGAAGAAGAAAGAGAGAGACAGGCAGAAGGTATATTGGAGCAAATAATAGCAGAGAACGTCCCTAATGTGGGGAAGGAAACAGGCATCAAACTCCAGGAGGCACAGAGAACCCCTCTCAAAATCAATAAAAATAGGTCAACATCCCAACATCTAATAGTAAAACTTACGAGTCTCAGAGACAAAGAGAAAATCCTGAAAGCAGCTCGGGAGAAGAGATATGTAACTCCTAATGGTAGAAATATTAGATTGGCAACAGACCTATCCACAGAGACCTGGCAGGCCAGAAAGGACTGGCATGATATTCAGAGCACTAAACGAGAAAAATATGCAGCCAAGAATACTATATCCAGCTAGGCTGTCATTGAAAATAGAAGGAGAGATAAAAAGCTTCCAGGACAAACAAAAACTAAAGGATTTTGCAAACACGAAACCAGCCCTCCAAGAAATATTGAAAGGGGTCCTCTAAGCAAAGAGAGACCCTAAAAGCAGCACAGATCAGAAAGGAATAGAGACAATATACAGTAACAGTCACCTTACAGGCAATACAATGGCACTAAATTCATACCTTTCAATAGTTACCCTGAATGTAAATGGGCTAAATGCCCCAATCAAAAGACACAGGCTATCAGATTGGATTAAAAAACAAGACCCATTGATATGCAGTCTGCAAGAGACTCATTTTAGACCCAAAGACACCCCCACATTGAAAGTGAGGGGGTGGAAAACAATTTACCATGCTAATGGACACCAAAAGAAAGCTGGGGTGGCAATCCTTCTATCAGACAAATTAGATTTTAAAACAAAGACTGTAATAAGAGATGAGGAAGGACCCTATATCCTACTTAAAGGGTCTATCCAACAAGAAGATCTAACAATTGTAAAAAACTATGCCCCTAACATGGGAGCAGCCAATTATATAAGGCAATTAATAACAAAAGCAAAGAAACACATTGACAACAATACAATAATAGTGGGGGACTTTAACACCCCCCTGACTGAAATGGACAGATCATCTAAGCAAAAGATCAACAAGGAAATAAAGACTTTAAATGACACACTGGACCAAATGGACTTCACAGATATATTCAGAACATTCCAGCCCAAAGCAACGGAATACACATTCTTCTCTAGTGCCCATGGAACATTCTCCAGAATTGATCACATCCTAGGTCACAAATCAGGTCTCAACCAGTACCAAAAGATTGGGATTATTCCCTGCATATTTTCAGACCACAATGCTTTGAAACTAGAACTCAATCACAAGAGGAAAGTCGGAAAAAACTCAAATACATGGAGGCTAAAGAGCATACTACTAAAGAATGAATGGGTCAAGCAGGAAATCAAAGAAGAGTTTAAAAATTTCATGGAAACCAATGAAAATGAAAACACAACTGTTCAAAATCTTTGGGATACAGCAAAGGCAGTCCTAAGAGGAAAGTATATAGCAATACAAGCCTTTCTCAAGAAACAAGAAAGGTCTCAAATACACAATCTAACCCTACACCTAAAGGAGCTGGAGAAAGAACAGCAAATAAAGCTTAAACCCAGCAGGAGAAGAGAAATAATAAAGATCAGAGGAGAAATCAATCAAATAGAAACCAAAAGAACAGTAGAACAGATCAACGAAACTAGGAGCTGGTTCTTTGAAAGAATTAACAAGATTGATAAACCCCTGGCCAGACTTATCAAAAAGAAAAGAAAAATGACCCAAATCAACAAAATCATGAATGAAAGTGGAGAGATCACAACCAACACCAAAACATACAAACAATTATAAGAACGTATTATGAGCAACTTTAGGCCAGCAAATTAGATAACCTGGAAGAAATGGGTGCATTCCTAGAGATGTATTAACTACCAAAATTGAACCAGGAAGAAATAGAAAACCTGAACAGAACTATAACTACTAAGGAATTTGAAGCAATCATCAAAAATCTCCCAACAAACAAAAGCCCAGGGCCAGATGGCTTCCCAGGGGAATTCTATCAGACATTTCAAGAAGAATTAATACCTATTCTCCTGAAACTGTTCCAAAAAATAGAAATGGAAGGAAAACTTCCAAACTCATTTTATGAGGCCACCATTACCTTGATCCCAAAACCAGACAAAGACCCCATCAAAAAGGAGAATTACAGACCAATATCCTTGATGAACATGGATGGAAAAATTCTCACCAAATAGTAGCCAATAGGATCCAACAGTACATTAAAAAGATTATTCACCATGACCAAGTGGGATTTATCCCTGGGCTGCAAGACTGGTTGAACATCCGCAAATCAATCAACATGATACAATACATTAACAAAAGAAAGAACAAGAATCATATGATCCTCTCAATAGATGCAGAAAAAGCATTTGACAAAGTACAGCATCCTTTCTTGATCAAAACTCTTCAGAATATAGGGACAGAGGGCATACCTCTGTCATACCTCAATATCATAAAAGCCATCTATAAAAAACCTACAGCGAATATCATTCTCAATGGGGAAAGGCTGAGAGCTTTTCCCCTAAGGTCAGGAATGCGGCAGGGATGTCCACTCTCACCACTGCTATTCAACATAGTATTAGAAGTCCTAGCCACAGCAATCAGACAACAAAAAGAAATCAAAGGCATCCAAATCGGCAAAGAGGAAGTCAAACTCTCACTCTTTGCAGATGATATGATACTGTATGTGGAAAACCCAAAAGACTCCACCCCAAAACTGCTAGAACTCATACAGGAATTCAGTCAAGTAGCAGGATGTAAAATCAATGCACAGAAATCAGTGGCATTCCTATACACCAACAACAAGACAGAAGAGAGACAAATCAAAGAGTCGATCCCATTTACAATTGCACCCAAAACCATAAGATACCTAGGAATAAATTTAACCAAAGTGACAGAGGATCTGTACTCAGAAAACTATAAAATATTCATGAAAGAAATTGAAGAAGACACAAAGAAATGGAAAAACCTTCCATGCTCATGGATTGTGAAGATGTCAATGCTACCTAGAGCAATCTACACATTCAATGCAATCCCCATCAAAATACCATCCACTTTTTTCAAAGAAATGGAACAAATAATCCTAAAATTTGTATGGAACCAGAAGAGACCCCGAATAGCCAGAGGAATATTGAAACAGAAAAGCAAAGTTGACGGCATCACAATTCCAGACTTTCAGCTCTATTACAAAGCTGTCATCATCAAGACAGTATGGTACTGGCACAAAAACAGACACATAGATCAATGGAACAGAATTGAGAGCCCAGAAATGGACTCCCAACTCTATGGTCAACTAATCTTTGACAAAGCAGGAAAGAATGTCCAATGGAAAAAAGACAGTCTCTTCAACAAATGTTGTTGGGAAAATTGGACAGCCACATGCAGAAGAATGAAACTGGACCATTTCCTTACACCACACACAAAAATAGACTCAAAATTGTTGAAAGACCTAAACGTGAGACAGGATTCCATCAAAATCCTAAAGGAGAACACAGGTAGCAACCTCTTCGACCTCAGCCACAGCAACTTCTTCCTAGAAACATCGCCAAAAGCAAGGGAAGCAAGGGCAAAAATGAACTATTGGGATTTCATCAAGATAACAAGCTTTTGCACAGCAAAAGAAACAGTCCACAAAACCAAAAGACAACCAACAGAATGGGAGAAAATATTTGCAAATGACATATCAGATAAAGGGCTAGTTTCCAAAATCTATAAAGAACTTATCAAACTCAACACCCAAAGAACAAATAATCCAATCAAGGAATGGGCAGAACATGAACAGACATTTTTCTAAAGAAGACATCAAAATGGCCAACAGACACATGAAAAAGTATTCAACATCGCTGGGCATCAGGGAAATCCGAATCAAAACCTCAATGAGATACCATCTCACAGCAATCAGAGTGGCTAAAATTAACAAGTCAGGAAACGACAGATGTTGGCGGGGATGTGGAGAAAGGGGAACCCTCCTACACTGTTGGTGGGAATGCAAGCTGGTGCAGCCACTCTGGAAAACAGTATGGAGGTTCCTCAAACAGTTAAAAATAGAGCTACCATACGATCCAGCAATTACACTACTGGGTATTTACCACAAAGATACAAAGGTAGGGATCCGAAGGGGTTTGTGCACCCCAATGTTTATAGCAGCAATGTCCACAATAGCCAAACTGTGGAAAGAGCCAAGATGTCCATCGACAGATGAATGGATAAAGAAGAAGTGGTATATATACACAATGGAATATTATGCAGTCATCGAAAGGAATGAGATCTTGCCATTTGCAATGACGTGGATGGAACTGGGTTATGCTGAGTGAAATAAGTCAATCAGAGAAAGTCATGTATCATATGACCTCACTGATATGAGGAATTCTTAATCTCAGGAAACAAACTGAATGTTGCTGGAGTGGTGGGGGTGGGAGGGATGGGGTGGCTGGCTGATAGACATTGGGTAGTGTATGTGCTATTGTGAGCGCTGTGAACTGTGCAAGACTGTTGAATCACAGATCTGTACTTCTGAAACAAATAATGCAACATATGTTAAGAAAAAAGAGAAAGAAGAAGATAGCAGGAGGGGAAGAATTAAGGGGAGTAAGTCGGAGAGGGAGACGAACCATGAGAGATGATGGACTCTGAAAAACAAACTGAGGGTTCTAGAGGGGAGGAGGGTGGGGGGTATGGGTTAGCCTGGTGATGGGTATTAAAGAGGGCACATACTGCATGGAGCACTGGGTGTTATGCACAAACAATGAATCACGGAACACTACATCAAGAACTAATGATATAATGTATGGTGATTAACATAACAATAATAAATAAATAAATAAATAAATAAATAAATAAATAAATAAATA
>NW_027397066.1:108091997-108194320 GCF_003265705.2 Callorhinus ursinus | reverse complement strand
AATATTAATTTACTCTGTATACCGGGATTTAATTATGGGCTCTCTAATCTGTTCTATTGGTCAATGTGTCTGTTACTGTGCCAATATAATAATTTTTCTTACTATGGCTTGTAGTGTACTTTAAAATTTGGACTCATGATACCTCCAGCTTTGTTCTTTTTTCTCAGGATTGTTTCTGCTGTTCAGGGTCTTTTTTGCGGTTTTACACAATTTTAGGATTGTTTCTTCTATTTCTATGAGGAATGCCTTTAGTATTTTAATGGGGATTGCACTGACTCTCTGATGACTTTGGGTAGAATGGACATTTTAACATTATTAATTCTTCTGATCCATAAAAATGGAATGTCTTTCCATTTGTTTGTGTCTTCTTAATTTCTTTCAGCAGAGTTTTGTAGTTTTCATTGTATAGATCTTTGACTTCCTTGTTTAAATTATTCCTAAATATATCATTGTTTTTGATGCTATTGCGAGTAGGATGGTTTTCTTTATTTCTTTTGCAGATGCTTCAACATTAGTGTAAAAGAATGCAATTGATTTCTGTATGATGACATTGTATTCTACCGGTTTACTTAAATCACTGATTAATTCCAACAGTTTTTTGATTGACTATTTAAGGTTCTCTTTATAAAAAGTCATATCATCAGCAAAAGTAACAATTTAATTCTTCCTTTCCAATTTGGATGCCTTTTATTTCTTTGTCTTGATTAATTGCTGTAGCTAGGACTTTTCGAACTATATTGAATAAGAATGATGAGACTGGACACCCTTGTTGTATACCTAATCTTAACAGAAACGCTTGCCATTTTTCTCCATATTAGTGTGGGTTTGTCATTTATGGCCTTTATTGGGTTGAGGTATGCTTTTTCTACACCAAATAGGTTAAGGAGTTTTAACATGAAAACGTGTTTTATATGTCAAATGCTTTTTCTGCATCTATTGAAATGATCATGTGATTTTTATCTTTCATTTATGTGACATACTACATGTATTGATTTGCATATATTTTATCCTTGCATCCCAGGGATAAATCACACTTGGTCACATTATATAATCCCTTCAATTGATTTGCTAATATTTGTTGAGAATTTTTGTATCTATATTAGGCTATAGTTTTCTTTCTTTTTTTTCTTTTCTTTTTTTTTTTTTATCCTTATCTGGTTTTGGTATCAAAGTAATGCTGACTTCTTAGAATGAGTTGGGAAGTGTTCCCTGCTCCTCAAAATTTTGGAAGAGCTTGAGGAGGATTTCTTCTTTAAATGTTTGGTAGAATTCTCCAGTGTGCTGTCTGGTCCTGGAGTTTTCCGTGTTGGGATTTTTTTGATTAGTGTTTCAATCTCTTTACTCATTATTGGTTCAGTTTTCTATTTCTTTCTGATTCAGTCTTGGTAGGTTGTGTGTTTCTAGAGATGTATCTATTTCTTCTAGCTTATGGAATTTGTTGGCACATACTTGTTCATAGTAGTCTTTATGATTCTGTGTATTTTTGTAGTATCAGTCATCTCCTCTTTCATTTCTAACTTTATTTATTTGAGTCTTCTCTCTTTTTTTTAGTTAATCTAGCTAAATGTTTGTCAATTTTGCTTATCTCTTCAAAGAATCAGCTCTTAGTTCCATTGATCTTTTCTATTTTTTGTCTGGTCTCCATTTCATTTATTTCCATTCTGATCTTTATTATTTCCTTCCTCCTGCTAACTTTGGACGTTTTTTAGTTCTTTGAGGTGTAAAGTTAGGTTGTTTATTTGTAATCTTTCTAATTTCTTAATATATGCATTTATTTCTATAAAGTTTTCACTCAGAACTGCTTTTGCTGTGTCCTGCAATATTTTATAGGTTGCATTTGACAAAGAGAAAGAAAAGGGCACAAGCAGGGGTAACAGGAGAGGCAAAAGCAGACTCCCTGCTGATCAGGGAGCCCAATACAGGGCTCGATCCTGGGACTCTAGGATCATGACCTAAGCCAAAGGCAGATGCTTAACTGACTGAGCCACCCAGGAGCCCCCTCTTTTGTTGATTTCTAATTTCATACCATGTGAATGGGGAAGACAGTTGGTATGATTTCAATCTTCTTAAATTTGTGATGATTATTTTTATGGCCTATCATGATCTATCTTGGAGAATGTTGCATGTACACTATAGAAGAACACATATTCTGCTGATTTTGGATGGAATGAGTTCTGTATATGTCTGTCAAGTCCATTTGTTCTAAAGTGTGGCTCAATTCTAATGATTCCTTACTGATTATCTGTCTGGATGATCATTGCTGATTGTGAGGTACTGAAGTACCTTATAATTATTGTATTTTTGTCCATTTCTCCCTTAAGATTTGTTATTATTTGCTTAGTATACTTTGGTATGCATATGTCAGGAGCATATATATTTATGATTGTTATATATCCTCTTCACATGCTGACCCCTTTATTATTATATAATGACCTTCTTTGTCTATTGTTACCTACCCTTTAGGCTTGAAGTCTGTTTTGTCTGATATTAGTATTATTAATAAATAGGCTCCCCAGTGTGGAGCCCAATGGAGGGCTTGAACTCATGATCCTGACATTAAGATCTGAGTTGAGATCAATAGCCAGACACTTGACCTATGGAGTCATCCAGGTACCCCTATGTCTGCCTTCTTTTGATTTTCCTTTGGTTGGAATGCCATCTTCCATCCTGTCTTTTTGAACATATGTGTGTCTTTAGAATTGAGATGAGTCCCCAATAGACAGTGGGTGGGTATTTTTTATTTTATCTACCCAGCCATTCTGTGCCTTTTAATTGGTGAGTTCAATCCATTTACATTTAGGTCATTATTGATATGCAAAGATTTACTACTGCCATTTTTTCTTTGCCTTTTGGTTACTTTGTCTCTCCATTGTTTCTTTTTCTTTCTGTTTCTGCCTACCTTTGTAAATTGCTGGATTTCCATGGTGATTTGCTCAGTATCTCTTTTTTTTATGTTTTATGTCTCTGCTCTCAATTTTAGCTTTGTAGATTTCCATGAAGTTTACAGAAAGTATTTCGTAGATAAAACAGTCCATAGATAAATTTGCTGACAGCAATTTATCTTAAATCATCTATAAAGTTCCCATCCTTTTACTCTTCTTCTTATATATTTGATGTCAAAATTATCTCTTTTTGTGTTGTGATTTTGTTATCAAGTTGTAGTAGCTATAGTTATTTTTAATGCTCCTTTCCTTTAACCTTTATGCTATAATTACGAATTTATTATACTATTCTAAAAAAGAATTGTTGTGAGAAGTAAATGAGATAGTGCTGCAAGGCATTTAGATCAATGTCTACCTTCAATAAACTAGCTTTATTCTGAATTTTGCCATGGGGTTGTGGCTAAATTGTAGTTTTTCCAATTGCCTAACATTTAATTTTATTTTAGTGCAGAACTAAGATAAACTTGACATCGGTGAGGTTCCTGACCTAATATATCGAAAACATGGGTCACATGAGAAAGAGCTGGACGTTATTATATGTCCCCCTGGATATTTGAATAGAAGAAATGAAGTAATGTGGGGTAAGGATTGTCTTAGATAGAGAGACATGATTGAAATTAACTTAGAGGAAAATAAAAAGCAAATTAACTTACAACAAGGCAGAAGGCAGTCAGTTTCCCCTGAAGGTTACTTCATCACATCTTGAAAATAATCTTAGGTTAGGTCTTAGCAACTTTTCTGAAGGAGAAAAGCATCTTGATGGTGTCACTAGTTTGCTCCCAATTTAATTAATGATCCTAAGTTCTTGCAACTTAAAGCCATCTACATCTTTTTCAGTTATATGATCAGCAGCTTTTCCCTTAGTCAAAGACTCCCATTGTAAGAAAATTTACCTTATGCTTTAGCATCTCACTTTCTGCAATTCCCCACTCAAATCTTCTGATTGGAAGAATAGTAAAGTGGTTTAAAAACAAGGGATCTGGCATCATAGTGACCAGGTTCAGATCCCACTCTGCCACCAAATAGCTGTGTGACTATGTTAAATTACTTAATCTTTCTATGTGTGTTTCATGGACTGAAAAATTAATATTGTTAAAATATCCATACATTCAAAATGATCTATAGATTCAATATAATTTTTATCAAAATTCCAATGGCACTTTTTATAGAAATAGAAAAAAAATCCTAAAATTTGTTTGGAACCACAAAAGACCCCAAATAGCCAAAGCAATTTTGACAAAGAAGAACAAAGCTGGAAATATCTTGCTTCCTGATTTTGAACTGTAATACTAACCTATAGTAATCAAAACAGTATGATATTGACATAAGAACAGCCCATAGATCAATGGGAGAGAATAGAGAGCCCAGAAATAAACCTACCCATATATGGTCAATTAATTTTCAACAAAGGAACAAAGAATGTACAATAGGGAAAGAAGAATTTCCTCAAAAAATGGCATTGGGAACACTGGAGAGCTAAAAGCAAAACAATAAAACTGGACACCTATCTTACACCATACATCAAAATCAACTCAAAATGGATTAAAGACCCAAATATAAGATCTGAGACTGTAAAACTCTGGGAGAAAACAGAGAGAGTAAGTTCCTTGACATTTGTCTTGGCAATGATTTTTTGGATTTTCAACATCATAGGGAAAGAGAACAAAAGCAAAAATAAACAAGTTGGATACACCAAACCAAAAAGCTTCTGCACAGCAAAGGAAATAACCACAAAATAGAAAGACAAAATAAAATGGATCAGGAGAAAATATTTTCAAATCACATAATGATGAAGGGTTATTATCTGAAGTATACAAGGAACTCATACAATTCAATAGAAAAGAACTGAAATGATCCAATTAAAAATGGGCAACAGACCTAAATAGATATTTTTCCAGAGAAGACATACCAACAGGTACATGAAATGGTGGTCCACATCACTAATCATCAGAGAAATGCAAATCAAAACCACAATGAGATATCACTGCACACCTGTTAGGATGTCTGTAATCATAAAAATGAGAGATAATGAATGCTGGTGAGGATTTGTACCCTATTGGTGGAAGGTACCCTGGTGCAGCCACTGTGGAAAACAGTATGGAGATTCCTCAAGAAATTAAAATAGAACTACAATATGATCCAGTAATCCCATTTCCGGATGTATATCTGAAGGAAATGAAATTATGATCTCAAAGAGATTTTTAAATTTATTTGACAGACAGATGGACAGATTGAGAGAGAACAAGCACAAGCAGGGGGAGCAGCAGAGGGAGAGGGAGAAGCAGGCTCCCCACCGAGCAGGGAGCCCAACGTGGTGATCGATCCTAGGACCTGGGATCATGACCTGAACCTAATGCAAACACTTAACAATTGAGTCACCCAGGTGCCCTCAAAGAGATTTCTGTATTCTCATATTCATAACAGCATTATTCATAATATCCAAGGTATGGAAACTAAGTGTCTGTCAATGGATGAATGAATATATATTTTATATATAAATATATATAATATTTTCCTTATCAATTTTCTTTATTCAAATACACACACACACACACACACATTGGCATAATTTTCAGCCTTAAAAAAGAAGGAAATCCTGTCATTAGCAACATAGACAAAACTGGAAGGCATTGTGCTAAATAATATAATCCAGGCAAAGAAAGACAAATTCTTCATATATGTGGAATTTTTTTTTAAATAACACTCATAAACATAGAAAGGAAAAAGTGGTTGTCAGAGGCTGGAGTGTGAATTAAACAGGAAGAGATTGTTAAAAGGGTACAAACTTTCAGCTAAAAAATGAATAAAGTCTGAGGATCTAATGTATAGCATGGTGACTACAGTTAATAACACACTCTACAATTGAAATTTGAAAAAAGTAAACATGTGAGCTGATGATGGTGTTAACTAACTCACTATAGTGAGGGAGAATCCTTTCACTATATGTAAGTATATCAAATCATCATGTAATACACTTTAACATAATTTCACTTGTTAATTATATATTAATAAAGTTAGGAAAAATTCTCACAAAAAAAAACTAATGACTAAAGTTTATGTGTTTTTTCCCTAAGACATATTTTACAATTCTCCACCATAAAGAAAAAGGAGCATCAAAAGCAGCTGAAAAGTTTTACTCCTTAATAGCTTCAATTACAAATTCATCTCTTCTTCAGAAGAGATTTTTACTAGTGTTAAGAATATTTGTATGTACTGAGGGATTTAGAGGAACATTCTCTCTTAGAGACACTCTAATTGTATTTACTGTATTTTTCAATATCACTCAAAATCTCTAAATTTGCATTAATGGACTGAAAGAGTTAATACATTCTTCTAAGCACAAGATGCACTACCAAGGAAAGATATTTTCTTTTTTTAAAATTATTTATTTATTTGACAGAGAGAGACACAGCGAGAGAGGGAACACAAGCAGGGGGAGTGGGAGAGGGAGAAGCAGGCTTCCCGCTGAGGAGGGACCCCAATGCGGGGCTCGATCCCAGGACCCTGGGATCATGACCTGAGCCGAAGGCAGATGCTTAATGACTGAGCTGCCCAGGTGCCCCCCAAGGAAAGATATTGATAAAAGAATGAAGCTAACATATTATACAAAATTCTCCCTAATCTGTGATTTGTAATATTACAGATTATCCATTCATAGTATCATTTGTCAACATGTTATTATAATACAGAGACTTAGTAATATATCATAGTTTCAAATTATGTCAGCATTTTAAAACAAAACAAAAACATTTGATTGTTTTCCACCAACATTTATCATCTCTTTCTGTTCATGAATATTTTCTTTATGAATAATGGTTGGATATAAAAGAAACTATATAATCACACAGACTTACATTTTACTTGCATATAATAATTGATAAGGATAGTGAAGTGTCTTAAATGAAGTATATAAAAAACTGCACTTATTCATTCACTAGTCATACTAAACATTGCCAGGAGCTCTATTTCTAATACATCTGTGTAATTAAACAGCCTTCAGGCTCAAGCAGCTAGTACACAATGTCTTCCCTACTGAAAAGTGGTAAACTCTTTTGTGTTAATGATTAAAAATCTTTTCTCTCTTCTTCCGTGCAGGAATAATCTAGATGTCTTAAAGTTATTAGTCAATTCATTTTAATGAAATGAGTACCTAGACACTACTTTTTGGTTGTTGTTATTGTTTAAGTAGCTGTGTAAATACTTGTTAGAGAATAATAATCCAAAACAACTACAAAATACAAAAGACATAGTCCATGCATTTCTAATTTTGAAATACAGCATATTAATACCTACCAGACAATTCTTACTGAAAAAAATAATGCAAGAGAATATTTTTCAAATACTAATTGCTTCAAGCTTTTAGCTCTGTTGGAAAGAATGGGGTATTAATGAGCTTTTGATCCCCATAAGGGTAAATTAAATTTATACAGAGAAATCTCTGATCCCTAGCCACAAATTACACCCTGTAATCTCAGCTGGTGATCCAGTAAATGTATTCAATTGATCACTAGGGGTCTCAGTATGGGAGATTGGATGCTTATTGCAAATTCATTACTAATAATGTAAAAATAACTTGAAAAGCTTCCCTACTCACAGTGACTAAGTCATACCATTTTAAGTAGGACCATTGTAGTCGGGGACCATCTATAACGATATATGTTCTTTTAGCCATATAAAGGTTTTCATCTCAACTGAATAGCTTCTTTAATTTGCTCTGTAAGAATATACTCACAAATTACATTACTCACAATGGATAAAACCAAGATCATGATAAGCAAATATGGAGCTGTGATTTGGTTCCTCAATTTTCAGAACTGGAAACAGATTTAATAAGTTACATAGCTTGCCCCCAAATGTTAAGCTCTTACATGGAGATAAATTCAATCCAATGTCTTACTAAAATGCTCTCTTCCCAGGGTCCTTCTCTGCCTCTCATATTTCCAATAGGGCATTCCTGCCTGTAACTCTAGCAGTGTGGCAAAGAGTTACCAGTGTGGGTTCTTTCTGAGGTACAAAGATCAAGGTAGGATTCCAGCTGCACTACTCGCCAGCCGCGTGACTTTGAAGTTATTTATTTCTCTAAGTTCCCACATTAGTAGAAAAGTAATAATGGCTCCCTCTCAGAGTTGGTGGGTGGATTATAATTACACAGCGCCTGTAAAGTAGTTTGCACAATGACTATCACATATTATGAACGCAATAATGCTAATTGTAACATAGGAGTTTTGGGAAAATCATTTTATCTCTCTCTAGACTTTGATGTCCCATTAATACACAAAATTAGTGTAATGTTCTCTTCCTTAAGTCTTTTATCTTTTGCTATAAAAATAATAACTGGCAATAATGTCATTATAATCAAGTCAGTGCACATTTTGATAAATCTTTATGGAACTGTATTCAGTACAAAACAGTCTGTCTTACAGCCTCAACTAGAGGATGGATTCTTGTATTTCAACATGATCTTGGCCTTGAGAAGAACTTTGGGAAGAAACCAGCATAGCTCTTTTTGTAAGTATTATATAATATATTCCATAAGAGAAATAATTAGACCCTAACTAATACATAATTCTTTTGTTTAAAGATAATGTGCAGTTAATAGAGATAATGGGTACTAGGGAGATAGAGCCCTATTTCTAACTTAGAGACTAATAATATATCTAATGGGGAAAAATACACAATATATAGGATATTATAACTATGATTCATCAATAGATTGGTGTATTAATTACTTGACGTCCAAAGCCTCTGCCTCGTGATCCCTGTTTCAGCCATAAAAAGCAAAGATGATTTCATGGAAGATGCTGCACAACCTCCTACCTTACGGCTTTGCTCTTGCAGTTCTCTGCCTGGATGTGTCTCCAAGTCTTTGATGAAAATAAAATTCTGAGAGTCCTTCTCTGCTCACCCTATTTAAAATGTAAACTTCTCCAACTGAGACACTCATATCCTTTTCTTCTTCATTGCCTTCACCTCTTTTAAAGTCCTTTTTAAAAATGTAGTTTTTACCACTATTTAACATACCATGTGTTTTCCTTATTTATTTTGTTTATTGCCTATTTTCTTCCCTTACAAAGTAATTTCTTTAAGGAAGTTTTTATTGTGTTTTCTTATTTTCAATGAAATAAACCAGAGCCTAGAACAATGCCTGCTATATAATAGGCACTCAGTAAACATGTTGAAGGAGTAAAATCTCTGAATTTTGAAAAAAAAAAAAAGAGAAAATTGATAGTAAGCACAATCTCTAAGCAGTAGCACTAGATGTCTATGGTACAAACATGGAAGAGAAGTATACTTTCCACTCTAAACACTCTTTTTCTACTTTTGAATGAACACATTCAATTGTATGCATTCACACTGAAATATAAATATTTTAGAGAGAAAGGATGTCTCATTGAAACTCTAAAAATTGGATATGATGAAAAAAAAATGAGTTGGCTGACCACAGATTAATCTTCCATCTGTCTTCTTTATCTGACCACTAGATTTTTCTGAATGTTTATTATAAAAGTAATTTTATTTTCTTTATTTTCAGGGTTTCTATTTTTTTGTCAGTGGCTGTTGCTCAACTGGTAAACATAAAGAAAATTGTTTAACCCTTTGGTTCCTTGAAAAAAATCACTTTCTGTGCAATTCTATCTACCTGCTTTGGAGGATTTTTTGATATAAGCAAGTTCAATTGTTATTCTCCAAGTGAACAGAGACCTTCTTCTGTTCACATCTACATTTTTTAGCTTAAGTCCTTCCTTATACCAAGAAAACATCTCTTTCAATTATATCCTGGCCACAGATAATAAGAAATATCAAGTTCATGTCATATGTATCAGAAGTGTTACAGTGGAAATTCAAAGTCAAAATCCCTCTGAAGTATCACTATCCAGTATAGTTGCTACTAAATTAAAATTAATTAAAATTAAATAAAATAAAAGATTCAATTTTCAGTTGTACCAACCACATTCCAAATGCTCAATAGCCACAGGTAGCTAATGACTTTCATAGGGGTCAGCACAGATACAGAACATTTTAATCACTACAACACTGCAAGAATCCTGCCCTACCTGAGGCTAAGGCAGAAAAGACAGAATAAACCTAGAGATTTTAAGTACATCAAAAACATATGGTAATGGCTTTTTCCAAGGCAAGAAGAATTCATGTAAAGCATGCCCTGGCCATTCTTTAGTCAAATATTAAAGGATAAAAAGCTTACAATGGCACCCAGCCAGGTGTTTGTATACATTATACTTGATAGGTTTTCAATAAACATATGTTGAAAGAATTAGCTAATCATTATTTCATGACTTCTTATCATGTGCAAAACACTATTTGAGACCTTTGCAAGAATATATATATATATATATATATACTCCTAGAAATTAATATTTTATAACAATCATTTTGTCCTCTATTTTTAATTCATCACTTGAGAAAAATGGTGAATTGAAATTACGTGGCTCAATGCCATTACATAATCATTTAAAATGAAGAGAGAATTCTATGTTGGTTATAATTCAGGGCACACGAACATTGGCAAACTAAAATTTTTCTGGTCATACTGGATCCTCATATGTAAGAGCCTTCCTAAAAGGCTCATTTACCACTCTGCCTCAGATATTTCACTCCTCTTCTGCCTTTAGAGTTTAGATCAATTATCATCTTCTCATTAAGCAAACATCTCCCTTCCTTATAGGTTCAATGAAACCCCATGTAAAGTTCTTTCAGAGCACTGTTGACTTTGCCTTCTTATTTGGATTTGTGCTCAAATATTTATTTTTGTTACTTGATTAAAAGCCCATCCTTTCCAGTGGAGAATATGCTTCATTAAGGCTGGGACTGTGGCTATTTTTACTCATCATCACATCTCCAATACCCGGTAAGTGATAGGTGTCCAGTAATTTAAAAATAAATAAATGCTCTCCATGCTCCTTCATGACAGTCATCTCTTCCTACACTCCTGGCTTACTAAAATTCATTTAAATGTGATAATAGTTTAATGAGTGGGTGGGAAAAGAGACTACTTCTTTTGGATCATTGCCTTAAATGTTTTTCTTCCTCACAGCAGATTTTGATCTCCTCCTGTTTAAAGATTAACACAACACTGTCAACATGGTATAGTGGAAAGTATAAAAATGTAGAAGTGAGAACACTTCTGTTCTTCCTTATGTTACTTACCCTCTGCATGACCCTGGGAACTGAGCTTCTGTTTCCTAATCTGTGAAATGGGAATAGAACCACCTGTCTCACTTGACTTAGATTTATACAGTTTTTCTGAGGGTCATATGATATAAATTATGTAAAAATATTTTTGAAATCCAAATTATTATTCAAAATTTGGGAAGACACTTAAGCTTCTGAGTGGTACAGTTCTTATATTTTCTTCCTTCTGCCAAATTCAATTTTTTCCACGTTAGTGACTTTCTTTTCTTCTGCCTTCAAACACGGAGAACTTTCCCTCTTCTTTCCTAGTGTATTTGATTCTGCATCTGTCTACCACCCCATTTTTGTTCTCTCCTTTGCTGCCAACTCACTGCCTTCTTTTCTTGTCAGGTAATTTATCTGTAAGGCTCTGCAGTCTGGCCTCTTTCCCTACAACTTTACAAAATCTGTTCTCAAGTGACCTTCAGCACTTCCTATGATGATTTCACCATGTTGGGTCTACCTAAAACCTAATTCCACCATTCAGCAGTTTCTCCTTATTGTTGAACACACAAAAACAGTGTTTATATACAGTTCGTATACGTTCTTATCTCAGTGTTTATTTCAGAAGAGTTTCTAAGTTCCTATTTAAAATCCACATAAAAGTAAGTAGATAGTTCTTTCCTGTATATATATTAAAAAAAAAAAGTACACTGATGCTTAACAACAAATTATCAAGTAAATGACTAGTGCACTTTGAGATAGCTCTTGGGTCACCAGAAAGATGTAAGCAAATTGCTGATTTTGTTTCATTTGCTAGGAAAAAAGGTAACCATCAAAACCACCACTACCACCACCACCAGCAACAGCAAAAGCTGACCAAGATCTAATTCTTAAAATCAAGATGAAATCAATATCATCTTTTGTTTTCCCTCAGAGAAAACTGCCTTTCCTGTAGATATTGTTCCAATTTAAAGTCCTGCATTAGCAATTGCATATGCATCACTTTATACATATGTTTTCTTTAAAAATATACTGCATGCATGTATGTATAGGGGGAGGCTAATTGTACATCTGCCTTTGTGGTCTTTAAGCAGGTCAGTCACTGGCTTAAAAAAAAGTACTTATTAACTTTCTACTCCATACTAGTCATTCTTCAAAGTGTTTATATCCACTGCTGGGCAAAAAAGCATGAATTTACCTTTTAAAAGCTTAGTGCTTAGATAGATGATAAATAAATATATAGAATTTAAACCCAAATAGTCACATAAAAATTATGGTAATTGCTATGAAGAAGACAGACCAGATTAATGATAGAAAATATCATAGGTTCAGGACTTAGAATCGCATAAGTGGGAAACCAATAAGGAGTCTATTTGAATAGACCAGACACAAGATGGTGGTGGTATGATATAAAATGGTGGCAGGAGAAATGAAGACTGACTGACCTATTTGAGATACAGCTAGGAAGTAAAAACAATGGGTTTTCTAGAAGGATTAGAAATTTGGGTCAGAGGAAAGGTAAGAATTAAAGATGAAGTGTGGTTTTTGGTTTGAGTACCATTGCAGGCAGTAACTTCCGATATTAAGATGGACAGGAATAGGAAAGGAATAAATTTATGGAATGGAGTGAATATGCATAAAACTTCTGTTTTAAATACTTTAATTACTTTTAAAGATTTTATTTGTTTATTTGAGAGAGAGAGAGAGAGAGAGGGAGAGAGACCATGAGCAGGGGGAGGGGCAGAGGGAGAGGGAGAAGCAGACTCCCTGCTGAGCAGGGAGCCTGATGCGGGGCTCAATCCCAGGACCCTAGGATCATGACCTGAGCCGAAGGCAGTCGATTAACCGACTGAGCCACCCAGGCGCCCCATGTTTTAAGTATTTTTTTTAGAGATTTTTTTATTTATTCATTTGAGACACAGAGATAGAGAGAGAGAGAGCATGAGCAGGGAGAGAGGCAGAGGGAGAAGCAGGCTCCCCGCTGAGCCAGGAGCCCTATGTGGGGCTTGATCCCAGGACCCTGGGATCATGACCTGAGCCGAAGGCAGATGCTTAACCGACTGAGCCACCCAGGCGCCCCATGTTTTAAGTATTTTAAGATGACTAAACCATTCAAGTGAAAATGTCAAATATTAGTTGAATATATGATTTTAGAGCACAGATTGGCAAACTCTTTCTATAAAGGTCTAGCTAGTAAAAACTTTTGGTTTCGGGGGCCATGTGGTCTTTGTTGCAACTACTCGGCACTGCTCTCGCATCAAGAAAGTAACCACAGAAGATACCTGAACAAATGAACATGCCTGAATTCCAATAAAACTTTTTCTATGGACACAGTAACTTGAGTTTTATATAAACTTCATGTGTCGTGAAATATTATTCTCTTTGGATTTTTTCCAATTGTTTAAACATATAAAAACCATCTTATATCCTGGGCAAAAACAGACTATGAGTTGTATCTTTCCAACTCATCTTTTAAGCAAAGAATAGTCCAGATTGAAAAAAATCAGATAGTAATTAAAATCATAAAAATAAGTGAAATTGCCTAAGAAAAGAAGTATAGGAGAATATAAAAGATGCTTCAGAAATAAGGCCTGGGAAATCCCAAGAGTTAAAAATCATAAATGGGAGAGGACATTGTTGGAAAGATTGAAAGGGAGCAGGCACAGAGGTATAAAAAAACCAAAGAGAATATGGAACCATGATACCAAGAAGGAAAAAGGCAAAACTAACAGCTGTCAGCTGGGAACTGGCCTGGTACAGAGGTGAGTCATGGTGTTCCCGGCTCAACAGGAACAATTTCATGAAACTCTAGTGTGAGACAAGGTTACTATGTAACTGTGATAGAGTGAGACAAAAACAAGAGCACTCTGTCACCATGTCTGAACACAGACAAAACTAAGAACACTATGAAAACTACAAAGATTTCCAAACTTCCCTGTTCCCAACTAACATGAGTGACTTCTGCTTCTTCACTAATTATAGCTTGAGCCTCATTCTGTTCTATCTTCTAAATAAAAATTATTAAGATATTCAGCCATAGAATCCCATTGCTTCCTAAACGTATCCAGTCCAGAGCAGATTCCACTTCCTTGAATTCTTCTCAAAAATCACCTAACACAACCTATAACAAGAACTTCCTAGCCCGCTCTTATTAAGATGCCCCACAGTTCCCAGTGATATGCTATTTCCCTTCTCCCAGCGAGTATCCAAAAGCCCAAGTTGTTCATCCTCAGGCATATTATGGTGGTCTTTGATGGGTGGACATCAACAAAGAGAACATCTCAAGAAAGGACTAATAACTGCAGCGAATGCTGAGGAGAAGTCAAGTAAGATGGTGACTGAACAGTGATCACTGGATTCGTTTACATGAAGATAGTTGGCGCGTTGAACAATAACAATAGCAAAACAGTCCATTTGAGTGGTTGAAGCAAATGTCAGACTGTAAATGGAATCTTGTGCAAGTGTTGAGGACAAAATTAAAAATAGCACGCACAGACAAGTTTGCAAGTATGTGAGTGTGTGAAGAAGCACAAAAATGGATACATATCACCCATGATTATCTTTAAATGCTCTAATAATAGTCCGATCCTTAATTTCTATTCCTAAAATACTTCTTAGGTGTTGCTTAGCATGGCAATGAATTAAAGATCTTTAATAAAATTTCTTTTGATAATGATAGGATTTCAAGTATTTCTTTCTCAAGAATGGCAGAAAGTAACTAGAATGATTTTAGGTGGAAATATTTCAGCAATTATACATTTCACAGGGAAATATTTCTGCAATATCAAAAGACTTTCACAGGGAGAAAATAAATGTAGTTAATTATTTTCCAATTAGCCTGAAGTATTTTTATGGGAAAAACAATACATGGGTAAAATAATTCATTTTTCTGGAGGTCCCAGATAACAATCACAACAGTGTAGCATATTGTATTTTATTTACATAATCAAAATATCTGTATAGTTTTTCTTCATGCAAAAAATAAACTCTAGACCTTAGAAATCTGATTCTATTAAAAGGAATTTTGCTTCTTTTGGTTTTTCATTGATGTTCAATGTTAGAGAATATGATTCTGCCATGCAATTTCTTCACTGGTAATCAGGGTATATCAGGGCTTATTTGTGAGAGGCCAGAAAAAAAAGGAGTAAATTGTTTTTAAGATTCAAACCAAGCTCCTTGCTTTCTCTCGTACATACTTAAAATTCTTTTCACTGTAATTCCTCCTATTTCTTTTCCTCCTAACATAGTTAAAAATATTGTTGCCAGTCATCAAACCTATGGTTAAAGTCTTAGGCAGAATTGTTTTTGCTATATTTCACATCTTCAAAGAGGGGCTTCAGTCTCTTTCGAGATGCATATTAATTAGATAGACTAAACTGTAGTACTTGAAAAGCTCCAAGAATCTTTTTCCTCGATATTAGATTCCCGTACACTCCTTCCGTGCTTCTTCTATGCTATTCTAAGGCATTAAAACTTAGAACTTATTCCACCATAATACAAAGCATAGAATCAATGCACTTTGTGTTAGAAGAGGTTTCCAGATTGCAGAAATTCGGTCTTTGCTGGTTAACTCCCCACTAGTCAACTACTTTGGAACATGTGAAGCCCAGAAATACTTCTTTAACCACACCTAACAGTGGCACTCTTTCTGGTCTGTGGAGTGAAAGACATCTAGTCTTTAGCATATTGGTAGACTCTAATATAGCCTTCTCTGGAAAAGACCACATTTTCCCAATTATTTCCACTGTTGTTACTGATTCTTATTATTTCTCAGATTTTTCCGTATTCTCCTTTAGTCCCACATCCAGACTATGCCATATCCTCTTAAATCAGAATCTCTGGGGGTGAGATGCAAGTGTCAGCACTTTATAAAGTTCCCTAACCTATTCCAATACACAGCCAAGATTGGGAACCTCTAGTTCAGGTCACTGTTGATAATTATAACCTCTTTACATACTTTTTATTGAATCCTTCTCTGTATGTACCGTGTGCAAAACATATCTTCAGAACATCCCTCAAAGGCAATGGATTATTAAACACATTTTACTGATTAAGAAATGAAACTTCCAAGTTAGGTGATTGCAAAGATCACAGAGCCAAGACCTAGTCAGTTAGTGGAGCTCTGGTTCCAATCAGATTCTCTCCACCCATCCAGCTGCCTTCTGGCGGGAATATGGCCCCGTCGTTTGTACGCCCTCTTTAACGTTCAGGTTTTCACATATTCCCATGTCTTGTTCACCTTGTATCCTTACACCCTATCAGAGCCTTGCACTCACTTACTCTTCAGAATTAAACTCCACATCACGATCTCTAAAACCTTCCCCTTACTTCTTAGACTGAGTCAAGTAAACTTGTGTAACAACTTGTACTTACCTTATACTTATTATTTTAAGCTACAAAAATATTGATTGATTTCTCTGTCTCCCTCAGCTAATTGTGAGCTTCTCAGGTCACATCTGTCTCTGAATCTCCAGGGACTAATAATCAATAAATATTTGCCAAATGTATACCAGTTTGGCAAAACCATTGTCTCAGATTTAGAGGCAGAGACATCCCCAAAACTTTGATTTCTTAAACATTATTCTTCTATGAATCCACATGCTTTTCAACTGTCCAACTCTGTATGAGGGTTCAAAAATGTGAGTGTGTATGTCTGTTTATGTTGTATATATATATATGCTTACAAATAATTGTAAGCATATGTATAGTCATTTTTTGTTGTTGTTGTTTAGCATTTTCTGAGTTTCTAAAACATGTTGCAATCACTAGATTTTGTTACATCATAAAGGTGTGAAAACATAGTCCTGACCCTGTGAGCTAGACTCCTGCTGTCCAGGAGTGCAGAACTGAATCACTCAGAGAGATTTACAAACTCTTTTGATTTAGGCAGCAAATTCAGAGTCCCTCCATCCTAATAGCAGACAGTCTGCCAGTGTAGGTATCTATTGACCACACTAGGTAATTCCACAGAGCTTTGTTTATGGTTATTTTACTAAGTACATTTCCCTAAAGATTTGCTCTTAATGGATCAGGCAATTTCATACAAGCAGGCACCATAAACCCTTTGCTGATGTACTTCAACTTGTAAACATTCATTCTCCTGCCCATTCTTGTCCCAGCCCTCTGTGAGGCTGATACAAGCCTCCTTCTTCAAATAGTGTCAGATTGCGTGGTGACTCTGTGAGGCACAAATAAGTTTACATACAAAGACCAACACACTTATTTTCCCATCTATCTGATGTTCTACTGCAGGAACCCACATTTCTAGAGGAGATATATTCTATTTTCCCTTCTCTTTTGATTAGGGTGATAGGCAACACGTAAGATTCAAATCCTGACTTGCCAGTGCAACCTCTAAAATGCCTCCCACATTAAATTACCAAGGAAAGCCAATAGTTTTCTATCCTCAAGAAGTAAATATCTGAACCTTAACATGTAGCTTGCAAGCCACTCAAACAAGTTATCATATAGTGGATTTCACTCAAATGAAATTGCTTCCAAACTCAAGCTGCTGGTTAGCAGATATAATACTCAGCATCCCTCAAGAACATGCTTCAAACAAAACAATGTTAAAAATGAGCAAAGTAAATGAAGATATATTTTATCATAGAGTAGTTTCAAAATGAATGGAGCCACCGCTCACCGTGCAATTCACGAGACTGATGCCTTAAATATTGATTTCCTAATCACTGTCATTGTAAGAAAGCATTCTGGGTTCTTTTCTCTCTGTCATAAATTCGACTTTAAACAGAGTAAGGAGCTTTTAGCAAGAAAATTTTACATCTGTTTATGTCTGAAATTAAAACCACAAGAATTGAAAGGGAGAAAAAATAACCGAGGGGGTTTTCAAAAATTTAAAACTCCATCATGCATAAATAGAGCTCATCAAAGAAAGTAATTTCCCTGCAGAAAACACTCCATCTTTTGTTTTATGTAAGTTATCAACATGAATATTTTATTCTCAATGAAACTGCCTTTTCCCCTTTGTGTTTCATAGTTTTCACTTGGTGTCTCAAATAAATAGGCTTCCTTCTTTCCATCCCACCCTGTTATTCAGGTCAGTGGCAATAAAATATTTTCCTTGCCTGGTGTAAGTGGTAATTATAGATTGAGCTTCACTAATTCAATATTTTCCATTCTTAGTTCTATTGTATCTTGAAGTCTAGAAAGACTAACCACTTGAATTTTCCCACAATATACACAAAATCATTTTTTTCCAAGGTAGAGTATAATATCTAAAATATCTATCAAATTGGGAAGTATCTCTCTCGGTTTGGTTTCATTCTTTTATTAGTATTATGATGATGATGATGATGATGATGATGATGATGATGTTGATGTTAGTTCACCATACAGTACATCATTAGTTTTTGATGTAGTGTTCCATGATTCATTGTTTGTGTATGACACTCAATGCTCCATGCAATACGTGCCCTCCTTAATACCCATGCCCGGGCTAACTCATTCTCAATCCAAGTGATGGAATAAAGATTCCACTGAATGGCAACTCCAGTAAGTTCAGCTTACTATAGTCAGTCCAATCAGCCCAACTGGATGAGATAAATCAAACATCCTCATCCACATTAAACCCACAGGTTACACTCGGATTCATTTGCATGCTACTGCCCTTTTAGTGGGTGGTTCTTCTGCCTTCTCACCTAAGGCTTAAACACTCAAGTCACCGACTATATTTTCTTGCTCTGCCCATACTTGCATAATTGCATCATGATGTATGGAATATCAAAGTGTAATTTATTTGTAGTTATATCAAAAATGATAACCTTCAGTCAGGATTAAAATTTACTGATAAATAGTTGTTTAAAAACCAGAGCAAATATAGCTATTATTCTTACATTCTATGAGTCTAGGAGATTGAATTAAGAAATTAGTTTTAATGTAGACATATAAATATGTTTGTACTCTTAAGCTTTGAACAGTGATGTATGGGTTCACTCCCTGTTTCCAGATGCTTGGCTAAATAAGAAGTTGTCAGATCTTGTTCCCTATAATCTTGCAAAAGTTTCAAGTTCTCAAGCCCTTATAATTTATAAGCAGGAATGTTTTTCACATTGGTATATAATTACCTTATATACGAGACCATAGCACTCAAATCCTCATGCAACCATTTTATATCTCGCTTGCATAGCTGAAGAGGATATTCATAATTCATTTGATATTTTTACAATTACTCTGATTATAGTAGATGCTGATAGGACCCAAGCTGAATATTCAGAAAATAATTCTCTTCAAAAAGAGTGTAATGAAAGTAGAAAGTGTTATGCATTCTTTAACTTCCATATGACTTCATACATCTTGTATCTTATAACCATCATAAAACCAAAAAATGAAACACTGAAAAATAATAAATAAGAAAACATCAATCATACTTGATCTTGCTAGATTAGCTTACTTTTAAACACAGCCCTATAAATAGGGCAAATAGTCAGTGATCATAAACTATGTCAAGGCATGAGTTTTTGACAAATATGATTTTTAGCTTCTTTCAGACTTTGGTTTCAGTATAGCATTGCCCTTTAAAAATGCAACAATAAATCACTACATTCCCTACCCTGTAATGTAAAAAATGACAAAACTACAGCATCACTCATATAAATAGAATGTTATGCTAATACTCAAATCTTTCACTCAAGGCAATAGAATTTAATTTTGAAGCAAGGCTGTTATTCATCCTTTCCATTAAACACATTTCAAAAAAAATAAATAAAGTGATTAAACTACATTATCCCTATTTTATCCTGATGATCTGTTATAAATATATTTCTTAGCGCCTCTTAGTTGCATCATTCAAAATATAAATATAAGAGCAGCTAATGTGAAGAAATAATTTTTGTAAGTAACTGGATTTTTCCTAATGTTATTTATAGGCCTATTCAATAAATTATGACTATGAAGCCAATCTTTATTCCATTTTTAAATGTAAGTTGTACATTGGAGAACTTCAATTTAATTGTTCTTAGCAACATCTCATATCATGTGGTTTCCTTTAAGGATAAGAACAATGACTTGTTAAATTGTTTAAAGTAGAATAATCATTGTCATTTAAGAATGTTACACAATTCTCTGAATCATCAAAAGCATTTCAAATTAATTATAATGCATATCATGTATAAAAATTTTACTAAAATAAAAGGGTTTTAAATATTAAGGTGTTCTCACCAAAAAATAAAATAAAATAAAACTTTTCAAACCTATGGGAAATAGTGGTATTTCTTAAGATGACCTATTTCATCAGGTTGATTTAAATTTCATCAAATACATTTTCAGTGATGCCATTTGGAAATCGCTATAGAAATATAAAGATGGATGAAAATTAAGATGGACACACTAATGTTTCAGCAAGACTTGACTTTAATCTGAACAAATTTTTCTCTTCCTCAGTCTTGAAGCCCCCCTCTCCTCTTAACTTGTTTTTCTATAGAATCCTTTGTTCCAGGAACGTGTATTGATGTTGACATCTCCCTGATCTCAATGTATACTTAGTAATGAGACTCGGACGACTGGTGCCCGCACTAGTCATGAGATCACCTTGAAGACATAACCAATGCAGATGGTCGCAGGTACCATATTTTTACGGAAGCCACACAGATCTTGTATTTTCCTATAAAATCCCTCAAGCTTTTACCCCAGTGGGTCTGCAGTTTTGAAGGCATTAGCTTGCTAGAGCCTCCTTTGACTGGCAAAGTAATAAAACTATCGTTCCTCTTTATCTCCAAACTCTCTCTGCATGTTGTACTTCAGCTCAGTAGCACAGAGGTTAGTTTTCCACAACAATTTAATCAGACATAAGGGGTTGTAAAATCATCCAATAAAATTATCTTGATGCTTAGTTGGGCTACTAATAATGTACTCATGCAAGTTTGGTTACTAGTAAGGTACTTAAATATAATAATATATCCAACAAATTAAATGTAGATAAAACATTTTTATTTAAAATTTTTCATAGCTATCTTTACATATATATATCCGTTGGGCTCCAAACCTATCCTATACATATCCCATAAAAAATAAACTAAGACAAACCAGCCATAAAAATATTTGCTTTATTTCATAATCAAGTGTTCTAGATAGATTTTAGTTTGGAAAGTTCAAAGTTAGGTTCAAATGGAGTAATTTACTTATCTTTGCTGTTTGATATGTAGCCATTGCTCTTCACTCTAATATTTACATGCTTTTTTGATGTTTACATACTTCTAAATTTATCATCCTTTATATACAGATTTTCACTATATTAAAGCATTCATATATATTTAATGAATTTTTTTCAAATGTGTTGTTTGATTCTGTGTGGAAGGCATATAAGTTGCTCTGAAATAAGAAAATAGCCACAGCACTCATGAAAACATAACGAATAGAAATCATCATAAGCACAATTTTCCATGGTTAATTATAATTGATAATGTATAATAGGATATACTATATCACTTGTTATAAATAGAAGGCTGCTGATCTCCCATTGAGTTGACATTCTATGAGAAAATTAGTATTACAAAAACTGAGTACAAGAATAAGTGTTATTAATGACGGAATGATGAAGTATCATGAGCCAAAATTAATATTTTATGTCTATATTTATCTGTCAAATGCAATATGGTTATTTATTAAGTATATTGTAACATTTAATAAATCATTATAGAACTAAATTCCTATAGACCTCAAACACATCATTACATTCTATACTAGATACTGATATCTTACTCTTCTAGATATTTCTTAGTCTTTTGTCTGTTAGCTGAAGCATTAGATTGTTTTGATCAGGTCTCTTTTTGTTAAAGGTGAGATAATCATTGGCAAGAACTGAGAATTCTGAATGGAGAAGTGAGATCTAAAACTCTATTAAAGTGGAAATACAGAATAAATTGTTTTTATCAGTGCAAGCATAAGTTGCTGTTGCCATTCTCCCTGCATAAAAGACGGGGTGAAGAATCACTAGATTTGTTTACATGCAGTGCTTTCAACTCTGGTAGACCCAGGATTGGGCCTGCGCACAAATGAATGAGCGACTAAGTATACAACTTTTCTCTGGGGAAAATATTCAGAAGCATTCTTCCCATCCACCAATACTCATCACCAAACCTTCCTTTCTGACTGGAAAGAAATTAGTAATTGTCACTATTTGAAGTGCCCCTTTGACAGAGCCAGTAAACTAGAAGTCATTGCATCATCCACAGAGTCAGCAGGAAGAAGCAAATGCTATTTATCTCATGGCTGGAAACAAAGATTTGGTACCTTCTGAACTTCTAATAGGTTTTCAGAGTAATTATTTTTACCTCCGAAACAGGGAAAGCAAAAGCAGGATAGAAAGATGATAGTGAAGATGGTTCTCAGAGGGTACAGATCAGACAGAGGAGGGGCAGCTAGAAACCATTACTGAAAAAGGTACCCCATCCATGCAAGGGAGCTGCCCTGTTAGTAGTGATAACAAGGATTAATATTTTAGCATTCTGATTTTTAAAACATTGTTTCTGGAACTGCTGCCATCGCATTCATAAACATCGTTGTCAAATGAATTAGTTTTCACATGCATGTAACCGAGCTTGAATGATACATACTTTAAGTAATTAATGATACATTGAAGCAACAAAATTAAGTCATGATAGAATATTTGAGAGTAGAATTCTTATACTACTTTAATTATCAAATAAGATTTAATACCAATAGTGTCTTGTATGATGCTTTTTTTTTAGAGAAAAATTCCACAATATTTGCTCTTTTTATCTTCCTATATGTAAGTTTCTCTGAAGTTTCAAGCCTCTAAGGCTACACTATGGGGAAATAAAAAAGACAGTCAAAGTGTGGCAATGAAAGATATATTCAGGGTAAAGACGTGCCAAACAAGAAAGGACATTCTGGGGCCTAAAAACCAGTGGCCAGTTTCACGGGAACCTGACCCTGTCATTCCACAGGCCCCATGCTTAGAAGGGCCTAGCACTTGGGCCACCTTTGTGAAATTATCAGTAATTTCTAAGTGGTCTATATTTTCATTTTGCATTGGTCTTCTTTCTTGGAACGGCTATAGCAAAATTCATTTCCTCTGTAAATGGGAACAGGCAAGTTGGAGAAGGTGAGTCTGAAGACCAGCCCTGTAAGAGCGCTGGAAACAACAGCAGGAAGCGTTCTGGAAAGGAGAGGCAGCTATTGAGATACCAGGGAACCAAAGCAAAGGGGGAGGATCAATCTGTGGGATTTGCTGACAATGATTGTTATAAAGATTATAATTTTAGATAACTACTGGTGTTAATGAGAAATGAAAGGGTGAGGAGATCGTTACTGATTTTCCTCCCAAGTCTTAAGACAGATTCATAAAAAAGGGGCACTTCAAGAAATAACATGTCTAACACTTTGCAGTAGCTACAAAGTAATATTACCCCATAGAGCCACACCATTCAAATCAGCAAATAATATGTTTTATCAAATATAAAAGAAATCATGTGTAGTTATTTGATAGATTTTTGGCATTTGAAATCTTCAATAAAGCCCCTAACAGATAAAGTCAATTTCAAAATTTCAAATGGAGTCTTGAAGCAGTGTCTTTTGCTTTGTTTAGACTTTGTGTAAACCAAACATGACTATAAAATTTTACTAAACCCTTGCAAACAGAATCCTTACATACACTCTACATTCATATGTGCTTTTTATTTCTGATAAGCTCTCATAAAATCCTATAAAAGATCATCCCATAAAATGAGAGTGGTTGCAGCATCTACCATTTTAGCAAAAATATTTCTATGTAAATCTTAAAATCGTCTATCTACTTTGAATAAAACTACCCTGTTAATTTGGATTTATGGAAAATAAAAAGTAGATTAGCACAGGGCAAAATTATTTCGATGAGTGATATTTTTTTCTTAAAATTACTCATGGCTTTAGTTTGAAAAAACTTCTTTTTCATGTAATAGCACATGTTAAATTTTATTCTAAACAATGAATCACTGATTCTACATTAAGGTGAAGTGCCAATATAATAGAGTTTAATATATTTTTATTAGAAAAAAATTCCATTCTCAAATACATAATGTCCGGACTAACCCTCTTACTCAAGACAACCAAGACTTAAGGTAAAAATGAGGTAGAATAAGAAATGATACTGTATGCTAGGCCTAACAATCCACTTTCATTAACATGTATATATGGGTTAACTGTTAAAGATAAAAATTCTGTGGAAGGTGTCACCACTCCTATTGTTCTTAATCTCTGCTCAAAATATATGGGAAAGTTTCCTGAGTGGTAAAAAGAAGACAAGCAGCCCAGGAATTATTTTTTCATTCTCTTAACAAAGTGTAATTAATAATGGCAGATTGAATCAAACTTTCCCCCACCAAAAAAGTTGCTTACTAGATGGATGGATGGATGGATGGATGGATGCATGGATGGATTGAACAAGGAGCCTCCTCAAAGGGGATAGGCTTTGGGACCCAGCATATACTTGATTCATACCTTGAACATTCTTAATTATGCCTGCTTGACTTTAGCAATTTTTTTATCATCTCCAAGTCTTATATTTCATATCTATAAAACAGAGCTTATAACCTCATTTTAAAGACATTATAGGGCTTCACGGGTGGCTCGGTCCGTTAAGTGTCTGACTCATGATTTCAGCTCAGGTCATGATCTCAGGGTCATGAGATGGAGCCCTGCGTTGGGTTCTGTGCTGGGCATTGAGCCTGCTTAAGATTCTCTTTCTCCCTGTTCCTCCACCCATTCCCTCCACCTCTTTCTCCCTCTCTAAAAAAAAATAATTAATTAAAAAATAAGGACATAAATAAAATTACCAGAACACAGTTAGTATTGAATAAAAAATAAATCTAAGCTGTTTACAGCAGGCCAATTGCCTAAAGTGAATTTTTTTTTTTTTTTAATAATAGACTACTTTTTAGAGAGGGTTTGGGTTCAGAGCAAAATTGAGCAGAAGGTACAGATTCCCCACTTACCCCTTACCCCCAAACATGCATAACCTCCCCCAATATCAACACTCTCCACTAGAGTGGTACATTTGTTACAACTGCTAAACCTACATCAATACATCAGTATTACCCAAAGCTCATAATTTATATTCACATTCACTCTAGCTGTTGTATATTCTATGGATTTGGACACATGTATAATGATATGGATGCATCATTTTAGTATCATATGGAATAGTTTTGTTGCCCTAAAAATCTTGTGTGCTCCACCTATTCATCTCTCACTCTCCCTTAACCCCTGGCAACCACTGATCTCTTAACTGTCTCCATAGTGTTATCTTTTTCAGAATGTCATATAGTTGGAATTGTACAGTATGTAAACTTCTCAGATTAGATTCTTTCATTCAGTAATATGTGTTTAAATTTTCTCTATGTCTTTTCATGGCTTGATAGTTCATTTCTTTTTAGCACTGAATAATATTCCATTGTCTGGATGTACCACAGTTTATCCATTCACCCAATGGAAGGACAGCTTGGTTGCTTCCAAATTTGGCAATTATGGAATAAGTTTGCTATAGGCATCTGTGTGTAGGTTTTTCTGTGGGCATATGCTTTCAACTCCTTTAGGCGAATACCAAGGAATGTGTGATGCTTAATTTTATGTGTCAATCTGACTGGACTAAGGGATGCTCAGATACCTGGTAAGACATTATTCCTGGGTGTGTCTGTGATGGTATTTCTGGAGGAGATTAGCATTTGAATCTGTAGATGGAGTAAAGATTTCCTCCACCAATGTGGGTGGGCATCATTCCATCCCTCAAGCATCTAAATAGAACAAAAAGTTGGAGGAAAAGCGAATTCTCTATGTTTGAGCTGAAAAACCCATCTTCTCCTGCTTTCAGATATCAGAGCCTCTGCTTCTCAGGCCTTTGGACTCAGACCGGGATTTATGCTGTCAACCTCCCCATTCTCAAGCCTTTGGATTTGGACTGAATTATACCACCAGCTTTCCTGTTTCTCTAGCTTGCAGACTACAGATATTGGCTCTTTTACAGCCTCCATAATCAGTTTAGCCAATTCTCCAACAAAATCTCCTCTTATATTATCTATATCTATATCTTTCTATACCTATCTATCTTCTATCGGCTCTGTTTCTCTGGAGAACCTTGACTAATTAATACATAGAATGACAGCTGGATAGGATGATAACAGTATGTTTAGTTTTATAAGAAACTACCAAACTGTTTTCCAAAGTGGTAGTACCATTTTGTATTCTCTCCAGCGTTAAATGAGAGTTCCCGTTGCTCCACATCTCACCAGCGTTTGGTGTTGTTAGTGTTTTGGATTTGGGCCCTTCTGATAAGCATGCAGTGGTATTGCATTCTTATTTTAATTTGCATTTCCTTGATGACAGATGGTGTGGGACCCATTTTTCATGTAGTTATTTGCCATCTGTATATCTTTGGCGAGGTATCTGTTAAGGTCTTTTGCCTGTTTTTTAATCAGGTTGTGTTCTTATTGTTGAATTTTAAGAGTTTGTTTATTTTTAGATAACAGTCCTTTGTTAGATGTGTATTTTACAAATATTTTCTCCTAGTCTGTGGCTTATTTTCTCATTTTCTTGGCATTTTCACTTACAGAGCAGAAGTTTTTATTTTAATGAATCCAGGTTATCAATTATTTTATTGATTGTGCCTTTGGTATTATATCTAAAAAGGCATTATCATACCCAGTCATCTAGATTTTCTCCTATGCTACCTTCTATGAGTTTATAGTTTAGCATTTTACATTTAGGTCGTGATCTATTTTGAGTTAATTTTTGTGAAGGTATAAGGTCTGTGTCTACATTCATTTTTTTGCATGTGGATGTCTAATTGTTCTAGCACCATTTGTTATAAAGAAAAGCTTCATTCCATTGCATTGTCTTTGCTCCTTTGTCAAATATCAATTGACTATATTATGTGCACTATGTCTGGGCTCTCTATTCTGTTCCATTGGTCTATTTGTCCATTCTTTTGCCAATGACACACTGTTGATTATGGTAGCTTTATGGTAAGTCATGATGTTAGTAATGTCAGTCCTCTAGTAATAGAATTTTATAAAAGAAAAACTAAGCAGGGGCATTAAAAGTTGGAATCAAATCTGATTTGATATGGGGAGAAATATAGTATTAAGAAAGAAATAGGATATTATGGAAAAGTAGTCTCATTTTATGCACTTTTGGCCTACCCTGAAATAAGTAAAACTTGTGTTATTTTAGACAGAAGTAACTATATTCTACATGCTGCTCCTTAGATGCATTACCAGAAAGAACTAGTGACTAGAGCTTGTGTCCATTCCCCTGCAAAAATAGAACAATCCTTGCCCTTATCTCTATCACTAGAATGTTATGATAAAAGAAGATAAAACGGCGTGCTTGAGAGTACTCTGAGCTCTTTGAAAGGTTTGATGCATGTGTTTGTGTATATAAGCTCGTCTTCGTTCTGAGGCGCTATATTATTTTGAGTCTTTCTTCAAGTGGGGTTCCTGGACACGCTCTCTCACCCACTTTACCATCACTCCACTACCTCCAGCGCCAGAAATTACTCCTCATGTCTGCTGCTCCTGCAGTAATGATGGAAGAGCTCACATAATTCAAAATCATGGATTTCAATATTTTATTTTGGACTCTATCCGTGTGCAGAAGCTTAAATGAGTGGCACCAAAAATATCTTTATTCATAATAAATTGCTTTACCCAGTAAGGTCAAATTACTCTCCTTGTGGCATTATCTTGAATACACTTAAAGAATTAAATGGATGACTTCTTCTCTTTTCTTCCTCCCCTCCTTTTCTCCATTTTTCTGATTAAGGTCATGCCTCATTTTTAAAAATCATATTTAGAAGTTTTATGAACACATCTCTGTCAGACTGAGATTTTGCCAAAGTTAAACCACTCTTAAAAAGAAAAAAAAAAAGCAGGGAGAGAGGGGTACTAATGATTACTTTAATAGTTAATAATCAGATTCAGGATTCAGAGTAGGCCCAGAGTAAAAAGGTATATGTCTTCTTGAGGTAAAAATCCCAAGATAGTCTCCCTTCCTCTTGGTTTGGTGTGTCACAAGACCAGAAGTTTCCTTTTTATGATACAAGAAGTGCTTCAGTGCTTTGCAGTGGGGCATGTACAAATATCAATTCCCCAAATATAGAAAAAAATAATTCCGATGATCACAAGCACTAGCAATACTTCTGTTATTATAGCCTTGATAATCAGATCATTGTCTCCACAGAAACTGCATCGACAGTCTTTTTTGCAGTTTTTGCTCCAGAAAATAGTATCCCCAGAAATCCCCTGGCATTATTTGCCATCATCTTGACATATTGCTACCTCTGTGGGTTAGAAATATTTGCATCATTGACATATATCTCCATAGACTTGCCAGCTTATTTCATTTGGCGTTGTAACATCATGTCTATGGATTTATATTATAAAAATCTCATGAGAATGTCAATGACACAAAATCCCATTACAGTGAAGGGGAATTAGTGACATTAGAAAACACATTGTGAGAAGTGACTAGAATACCTCGTTTCAAGGAGCTGTGTTTCATGGAAAGGGAAAAGCTCCTGATTTAATTATTTAAATAAATTTCTACATGTCTTTTAAAAAATATTATTATGATCAAACACAGACTTAAAAGAAACTAAGAAAATAGGTTGAACAAAAAATTGGGTACTTTTTGTTTTACTATTGTAATTTGTTTCACTTGGTTAAGGGCAATGCAACTAAGGAAGGAAAAAGAGAGGGAGGGAGGCCTCATTCACTTGTCACTTACTGTTCCAGCCTACAACTCCACAGCATGAGCACAGAAACTCTGGTACGGATTAAGTCAAGGTATTGAAAACTTAAGCCAAATACTATTTTTGGTACTAATAAATTAGAGTTCACCAGGTTGATTTAAAAGCTGTCTGGGGATAAAACTCAACCACTTCAAATTTCACCATAGATAAAAGGGTTCCCTTCTTTTATTTATATTTTGATCCTGTTTTATTTTAAATTCATTTTGAGGTATGACATCCTGCCCCATCACTTGGTTACACCGTGGGACAAGTGATTTAGTGACAGCTCCAGGAATAGCCTCCACCGTGGTTACTCTCACTCACAGAATGAAGGAAAATGAGCTGGATGCTTTTCAGTTGACAGGGCAGAGCTATGAATCTTTCAGATGTCCCCAGGTTCGTATGCTGCTAGCCAAATCACTTTTATTTTCCTTACTAATATGGATATTAATGTGTAAGTTTCCCTAGAGTCTCTTCCTTTTATGCAAAGGCAGGGTGGATGTTTTGTGAAAAAGGGACTCCTTATGAGTTTCTCTTTTGAATTTATGGAGTTTAGGAAGAGCACACAATCATTTATAGCTTGGCTGACAAGTGCACATTACCACTCATCCGCTTGGTGAAACACCTACTGAAGACTACTGCTGATATTAGCTCAGTTACTTTATCATATACTTTAGTTTTAAAATATATATATTGTGAAGACAGAAAACTTTTGTAAATTTCTAATATTCTTAAATCTTAAAAAAAAAACCCTAGAAATGTTGCATTCAAAGAGAAGTTCAGTTCTCAGTAGTTAAATGACGGATATGCTATTTTGATAACAAATCATTGTAATTAGGGCCCTCCCAGTGGAAAGAGGATAGCTTTTGTAGTCAGAGGTAAATGACGTGGAATTGTGGTCTTCTATTTTGTAGCTGAGGGACGTCAAACAATGGAAGAAATAGTATCAATTTTCACAACGACTTTGAGACTTAAATGAAATAGTACATACTCAGTACCTAGCAGGGGCCTGACAGATGTAGGTACTAGTCTTTCCATTCATCATCATTTGCATTAGCCTTTTTTGCATTAGCTCCAAGAACATACACTTATTTTTGCAACTAGCAAATTTTCTCAGTAATGAAAATGAAAGGATCCTCCAACTTTAAAACGTTTAGATGGGTCTAGATATTATAGTCCAGGTCTACTGTGACTCAAAATTTGAGTAGGGCTCAAGCACCAGTATCAATATTTTAGATGTAGTTCAAAGATTCATCTATTTACCTTTGCCTTCTAATTGATATTCTCAATTCCTTCCTTAGTCTTCTGGTCACACCCAAGCCTTGTCCCCATTGAGGAAGAAGTGTGAATTTCTAGCAGTTGTCCATTTTTATTAGCAGTTAGATTGCAGGAGAGGTGAAGCAAGAGGGAGATATTGAAAAACAGTTTGAGGGCACATGGTGGCTCAGTTGGTTGAGCATCTGACTCTTGATTTTGGCTCAGGTCATGATCTCAGGGGCCTGAGATAGAACCCCATGTGGGGTTCCTCGCTGGGCACAGAGCCTGCTTCAGATTCTTTCTCTCCCTCTGTCCTTCTCCTCACTCACACACACTCTCTCTCTCTCTCTCAAATAAATACAATCTTTTTTAAAAAAGAAAAGGAAGAAAAGAAAATATTTAGAGAGAAATAGAAAGAATATTTTAAGAAAATAAGTTTTTTTTTGCCTTCTTACATGGTGAGAGAGAATAAACTTCCACAGTCTAGTTCATTACATGTTAGTCATTTATCCCAAACATTTCCTCATACCCTGTCTTTTTTTCCCTACTAATTGATTTAAAATATATTTTACATGTTTTATATCTTAATAACTAATAATATTTATTTTATTTATGGCTATTTATTTTATGAATTATTTGAAGAATGGATCTAACTTTTAGAGGATAAGGAGCAAATTAAAATATTCTTGCTCACCTTTGTCAGTGATTTCACGATATACATTTTACTTTGGAATTTATTAGTGGTGTTAAGTGGTACAGATGAGTGCAAAAGCGTACAAAGGAGGATGTGTGTGCATATATGTATTATATATGTGCATATATATATGTAATGTATATATAATGAGGACCTTTGAAATAAAGTTTACAATTCAATTTGAAAGCCTCTCCGTGTCAATCAGGACAACTGAAGTTATTCAGCAGTAAGCAACACTCCACCATACTTCAATAACTTAAAAAACAAAATGTCATCTTTTCTCATACCAGATTCCCAACATGTATCAACTGTGGGCTCTTCTGTATGTTGTCATTGTCCTCACCCTCTGCACCAAGCTAATGGAATAGCCTCTACCTGGAGCATTGCTGTTTTCAGTAGCAGGGAAGAAGAAGAAACTGACTAATCTCACAAAGACAAAAACAGCCTAAGACACTAGCGTTTACAACTTCTCAGACAGGACTGGTCACGTGCACCAGACAAAGCCAAGGGAGACAGCAAGTGAGATTCTGATACATACCCAGAAGAACTAGGGCTGTTCAGAAAATGGCACTGATCACTATCAGACTATAAACTACGTTGTTACTGGCTGCAGGGGCATCTAAAACACCTACACACTCCCAGTAGCCAGCACAGAGCCTGGCACTTAGAAGTAGCCCAGAAAAGAGGCTGCGTGAAGGAGTGTATTGCTGGAAGTGAAGCTGAATGGCAATAATTTTGAAAGCTATTTTCATAATCACCTTAGACTACCTGTTGAGGAAAGGCTGAGATTTGCAGTATGTAGACTCAAATGAAATTGGCTTGCACTGCATGGCAAGTTATAATCAATAACCTCCCATTCCTTATTTTTAAAATGTAAATGAAACCACCTGCCCTAGGGTAGAATGCAAAAGTGCTTTTTAAGCTGCGATATGCTTATAATATTAAATAGATCTCGTTTTTGCCAACCAGAATGAAGCCACACAAGAAAACCCAGCTGGGATAGGTTTATATTCCAAATAAAAACTCAAAATCACAATTATCATCACAGATGGAAATATACAGCTCTGGATAATGTCACTATGGATAAATCCAGGGGCAAAGAATATTGATTGGGGAACATAGATCTCCTCAACTGAACAATCTAGAATCCCCGCCCATATTCCCTCGATTTTTCCCATGCCTGTCTGCCAGCATTATATGTGTCATCTTGCAGAGAGTTCACTGACACCATGTAGCTCAGTTGAATAAATGAATCAGTAAACAATGAAAAATATGTTGAGGCATGCTGTCAATTAAGGATTAAATGTAAGTTGGCTAGAATTACAGAGAGAAGGAAAGAGGATATGGAAGTATAAGAAGAAGGAATGTGTGTGAGTGATTAAATATGAGGTCGTACATAGGGGATCACAGAACAAGCCAAGGAAGGATTGTTCCAATGGAGACGTTAAGAGTAAGATGCATAAGATCTATGTTCAGAGCCCGAACACATATAAGCTTAAAAGCCAAGTGTTGTTTTAAGCAGTTTTTTAGGTTCGTTAGAGCTGATGACCAACCCAAACTCCAAAATCTGAGCAATTAGAGACACATGTATAAGGGCCTTGAGGTTCAGCCATTCGGCTGCTATGCTGAGAACTGGCAATATTCCTTGGGTAATTGGATAGCATTGCCTGCTGCTTTTATATCTCATCTCACTTAGGCATGTATTTGATATTCAGAGAAAATTCAGGATAACTAATGAATGCTGCAAGCACAAATGAATATTATTTTTATGCAGATTTTTTGGCAACTGCGTAAAACATTTGGAGAGAGTAAGCCAGCATCAGAAGCATGGATGGAGAATGGAGGCTTTGCATTCTAATCATATGCCTGCCTCCAGCTCCATCTTAATCTACTTGGGTCTCCCCTCCATCCTCTGACTGTACCATCTGGCTGACCGAACTAAGAGTTCTCGTGGTATATGTTATCTGACAATAGAATAGCAATCACTTAAAATTCTAATAAAGAACTATCCAAGAACTGAGTCATAAATCAAAGCCCCTGTTTTTGTCTCATAAACATCCTCAACTCCTAAGTGGCTGCCGGGCATCCCATTTACATTCTAGATCCTTTTCCAAGGCAGTAAGATGTGGATAAAATGAGCAAAGAATTTGAAGCCAGAAAGTATTTAGGCTTTGTTCTAGCATTCACTAGCAAGATCTGACTGAATCACTCCAGGTCTCCTAAATAATGTTGTTACATCAGATTTTAAAAGCGTATAATAAAGTGCTGTCTGCAGGATTATAAGTATAATTCATGTAAACATTTCTATACACTCTACAGCAATATACAAACATAAGAAAAGTTATAAAACTTTAGTGGCACAAAGGTTTTAAGAAATAGTTCTAAGAAATCACTGAAGTGTCTGAACATAGTAAGATTTTTTTTGCTACTTCTAAATTAATGTAAATCTCACACTTATCCAAGATATGGATTTGTGGTTCTCACATAGCAAACGTTTTGACCAATATACTGAGGGTCAGGTCCACTAAGGAAGGTGGATCTTGGTGTTGAAATGGTTGGAAAACAGTGGTGCCAAAGAATTTTTGTTGCATATTTTTTAATGTTAACTTCATTCATAAAAATACAAATGATCTGTGAAATAATCAAACAGTAACTCTAGAACTCTGCCACTCTGATTTCTGATATGCTTACTATCTAATGCTTATGCCCTTTATTGAATGTGTTTAATTGCCCAAATAGAATTTTTAGGTTTGTATTTCATTTGCAGGATATGTTGATTTGTGTTAATTGCAAAATATCCCAATCAATAACTAGGTCTAATATATTCACCTCAGTTATGGAAGCACCGACAGAAATAATCTAGTCTTTATGTTAGGACTTTCATAAGGAAAAGCATAGCTAACATTTACTGAGTGCTTAACTATGTTCCATATGCAAGGTAGTGTGTGTGTGTGTATTTGTGTGTGTGTGTATTTGTGTGTGTGTGTGTGTAGTTTCATTTAAACCTCAGGAGGGGGGCGCCTGGGTGGCTCAGTCGTTAAGTGTCTGCCTTTGGCTCAGCTCATGATCCCAGAGTCCTGGGATTGAGTCCAGCATCGCATCTGGGTCCTTGGGCTCTCTGCTCAGCAGGGAGTCTGTTTCTCCCTCTCCCCCTGCCTATTGTTCTGCCTAACTGTGCATACTCACTCTCTCTCTCTGTTAAATAAGTAAATAAAATCTTTAAAAAAATAAAAAAATAAACCTCAGAAGAGCCCCATAATTAGATAAACGGAGACTTGTTCAAGGTTACTCAATCGAGATTTGTCTCTAGAACCTTCTTCAGTTGACTAAGAAACTCTCTCTGTGCATCACACCTGTACTTTGTTGGCTAGTCAGCAGGATGCTGGTACATGAGAGTGACACATGAACATAAAAAGAGAGAATGATCTTCTATATGTGGGTGTGCCGCAAATAAACCATAACAAAGGGCCAAATGGAAGGTGAATGTTCATTTTATGAAATGGTTTTTATAAAGAGGACAAAGGGACTCAATTCATATTCAAAGCAAAGTGCGCATTTTAGGAACATTTAAATGCTGATTACTCTTCTGCAATTCTGTTTTAATTAAATACTACCATTAAGAACCACACTAAATAATGTACTAACATTTCAGTTTGTGGATAACATATTAATCTGAGGTTCTCCCCCATCGAAGTGTTAAAAAGTTGGACTTCGAAGTGCAGGGATTTTACAGAACTGTCCCTTCTCCTCCCACACTCTGTGAATATGGAGACATGGTACATAAATTCTGTGTTCACCTAGAACTGGGGTGAGCCAGCCTATCTCAGGGCTGCATGTACACAAATTCAAAGGAAGAACACGAGTAACGAACAATAAGAATGGAGCCATATGATGGGTTCTGGCTTTGGCTCCAATGTGACCGGCGTTGCAATGTACTGTACTCTACACGGTGACATTGAAAGAGACCAGAAAGTTCATAACCAACCCCTTTTTGAACAGAACATAAAATGCAACTTGGAGAATGGAAGTGATTTACAAGAGATCACACAGAAAGTTGATGGCAAAATAAAAGAAAAAAAATCCAAATTTTGAGCAAGTCACATTATTTTAATGGATATTACTACCTCTATAAAATGAAAAATGTTAGCAAGGTAACTTCTTAGATATATCTAGCACAAAGGGCTATAGTTGCTGTATAAGGTCCCAAATGGAAAATGTATGTGTACATAAAACAATGAGCCAAGGGAGTTAGACTTTAGAATTGAGCGACCTGTTCTCTCAGAGCCTTGGTGTCCTCATATTATACAAAGTGTGGGCATGCGTGCATGTGTGTGCTCTTCCTAGTTTGTGTGACTATTCCAAAGTTTACAGGATACAAAGTGTTGGAAGAAAATAACAGCATGTTATTTGGTCCTGTCATCAGTATTTCAACAGACCTTTGGTTGCGTGAACTTTACGTGGTTAAGATAATGCAATTTCTTCAGAAGAGATAGCCATTTTTGGTCAAAACGTAAGAGTTATAGAGATATGTCTGGATCAGTGTGTATTTACTGCGATACTCAAATTTGTCTCATTTTCTGGGCTTGGGATAAATAGTCATCAGACTTTTATCATATGGCAGACTTTGAAGGAAGGTAAGTCTTCAATGTTTATGAGTCACAAGGGTGCCCAACCGGCATAAACATTATCACAAATTCTGGATTGCTTTGTGATAATCGAATGTCAACCTACTATCAATTAGTTACTTTATATATTAAACAATTAGATCTCTGAAACAGTTTCTTCCTCTGTAAAATTAGAATAATAATGACACCTCTTTTAGGGTTTTCTGTGAGGCTAAAAAGAAATAGTAGATATAAAGTACTTAGGATAATGCTTTCTGCATGGTAAAACAGCAACATATTTAAAGATTATTTCTACTCTCATCAATAACTAAATTTTGAAACATTGCACAATCAGTTTGTTTTGTCATAACTTGAGTGGAAAAATAAACCTTGGATAAATGATTTGCTTTCTTAGTCCATTTCACAATTACAACAAAAATCCATAATAGAAATACAGATTTTAAAAACCCAGGAATATTGGACAAAAATTTTATTTCAGAAAAAATAGTGAGAATCAAAATGCATATACACTTTTATCAGGCAGATGATATACTTTTGAAGAAACAGTGAAGAGCCAAAAACAACAAAATAAAGAAGTTGTGAAAAAGTCATTTTATTTGCTGTCTTCTATATCCTGCAAAGATAAATAAGAATTGTTTTGCTCTAGGAATGTTAAATTGTTCCCCCAAATTCCCCTTATTTATCTTCTAAATTCAAAACCATTATTGTGTGCAATGACAGACTTGCTCCCAAAAGTTTGTATTGTTATTGCTATTGACAATACCACGTTCTAAATTTCTGGAGAAAGGACAAACAAAATAAGTTATAGCCCTACAAGGACAGGTTTCTCATGTCTGTGCTCAAATTTAAGCCAATAAAAATGACAGTCTTATTAAAACAAAACAAAGCAACTAAGGGTAAAAGAATAAAGGCAATCATATCCCAAAACTGAAAGAGAGAGATCACTCTTGAAGGGTTCTAAATTTAGTATTGTGGAAGAGGTTAGTGATTAGTTTCACTTCATAAAAAAAAAACCTGTTTCAATATTGCCTTTTCAGTTCACTTTGGATGAATATAAATAAATGAAAATTCCCGCTTGTTAAGAATGTCCATCACTTCAGGGTATGTGTAAGTGGAACGTTGGGAATGAGCCTGCATTAGGATTTCAAGAATTGAATAATTTGCTTTCTTATATTTCAGGGAAAGTTGGTCTAAGCAAAATATTAATGCGACCAGTATCTATGAGCTTCAAGGTAGAAGAGCATATTAATGCACTGATTTTATTTCACTGAAGGAATATGACACTTCTGGACAGTTTAAGAGATTGGTTGCAATATATGGAAAGAAAGAAAAGCGATCATGGAAGCCACACTGTGCTGTTCTGTGATGCTCAAGTCATAGCAGACATTAATAAGTCACTAGCTATTTTCACATGCTTGTCATAACCTTCGTGTCACAATTTCAGTGAAGAGAGAATATAAAACAAAGAACTTCAGGGAGAGAAAGTTAAAGCAAGCCTGTCAAGGATTGGCAGGCCCAAATTTGATCTCCCTTCTGTTTTCCTCACTGTTCCCTGAGAAGCTTGTGTCAATCTCACTTGGGCCAAGTTTTCAAACATAGCACCTAATTTGGGAAGTATCTGAACACAATCAAGTTGTCACCAGGCCATCTTGTGGGCATTCAGGCTTTCTGATAATGATACTAATTTGGATAGCCCAATTTAGATCCTTGTGCTTACATTAGTCTCTATGAAATCAGAATATAAATTTTGCTTCTTAAAGTTGTAAACATAAGATGTATTAAGAGCCTCGAGTTAGCAAGACACTTAAAATAACATCTATTCTTGTATATGACTTTGTGTTACTCTGGGAATAACTAATTGGTGGCTCACCACAGGCTTTTAAGTTACGTATTAATATTGAACAGCAGGATTAAAAGGGAGCAAAGGCCAAGACTTTGGGATAGTATTTTGGGATGAAGATAATTAATCGATTTAATTGTTAGTATGAACACCATTGATGTTAGTTCTGTGCAAAAGTTAACTATGCCAACCACAATTTTATTTCAAAAACACAATGAAAAAGAACCTCAAATAAGTAATTGGTATGTGTATACATATGTGTGTCTGTGTGTGTATAGATAGATAGATAGATAGATAGATAGATAGATAGACAGATAGATAGATATAAGTAAATAGTTAATATTGCTTATTTGGATATCGGGAGTTAGAGCTAAAATTTGGGTTAATGTTATTAAGCCAGTCTTAAGCATATGTAGCATCTTCATGCTCTTAAACAAAATTTTATGCAGAATCTTGAAGGAGGTTAAAGATAACTTCATCAAGCCTAGGCATTTAGAGAAAGGCATAATCATCCTTCCGTTGGAAGCCTGCACAACACTATGCAGAGAACAGTCAAAAAAATTTAGAGTTAGTAATTTTTAAATATATTTGTGTTTTGTACAACAGAGTATTCTATATTCTAGCATTTTCCATCAAAAAAGGAGATAAATAACTAATTAGTTTGAAAAAAAATCAAGTCTACTTTCCTTGATACTCCCTTGTATCACATCACATTTTTACAAATGCAAGGATTTCTTCTGCCCTTAATTTAACACAAAACCCCTTATTTAAGCTATATGCCAGCAGATTTTTAAAATGTACATATGCACATACATACAGGTATGCATGCATACATACATATCCCTATACATTCATATTTTAACTTTATTATTTAGGAAATCAAAAAATTATTACAAAAAAGTTATAAAAATACAGGTTTTTCTTCAAATTGTATCTCTCCTCATATTTCAGTCCCAGTTTAGGTGAGCCATGTTTCCATAGAAGGTGTGTTCCCAGGTTTCTTGTGACTTTTTACTCAGCCACCCTCCTATCCTGATCTACATGTCTGAACCTGGCTCAGTTGATCAATCCCAAGAAAGGAGGGAGAGAAGAAATAGAAAGGAAGCAGTGTTCTGTTAAGGAATGGGTATGGAACTTGCTGTATGACTGCTGTTTATTTTCCATTAAGTGAGAACTTAGGTGGAAACAGACCAAAAAGCTGAGAAATGTTGTCTCCAGCTGGACTTCCATGGATGCTATGAAAACAAGTGTGCAAGGAGGGTAGTGTGTGAAAATGGATACTGGGGAAAATTAGTAAGCCTTGCCATGGTGATGCATTTCTAATTTGAAAATCTGATATTTAAAAAGTTCATCATCTCCAGAAAATCCACCAGTACTTTGAAATTGAGAGTTCCCTAGACACTGTCACTCTTTTAAATTAGCATTGTTTTGAGACTTAATCTGGTGAAGAATCCTTCCTCTTCCATTGCTTTGTCAGAGTCAGAGCAGTTCTTTTTTTTTTTTTCTTTTGTATTCCTTTTTTATTTTCCAGTAACAGCCTGCATTTCTACCATAGTTCTCTACTTGGCAAACTCTGACTGTCAGAGTGAGAGCCCTTTTGAGCTCAAGTCCAATGCACGTACCTTACAGTCTATGATAGTAGCTGTGACAGGAGCAATGTCACACATATTTTTGAGAGGAAATGGTCAACGGCACTTTCCTTTCTGAACATTATGTGGTAAAGGAAGATCGCAAGATGATTTATAATTAGTAGTGGAATGTAGCTTTGTGACAGAATGGAGATTAGAACGCAGGGTATATTTGACAAAATCACAGAAAATACCAAATCATAGTTTCATAATATGAACAGGTACATTCTTACTTAACCCACACAAGACTAACATCCCCATACAGTGCAAATCAAATTTTCAAATGTAACCATTTCTGACTTGTTTTGGAAATAAGAGTCTTGTATAGATCTACTGTCATAAAAAAATAAGAGGAGGGGCACCTGGGCAGCTCAGTTGGTTAAGATTAGCATTTGCCTTTGGCTCAGGTCAAGTTCCCAGGGTCTTGGGGTCAAGCCCCCATTAGGTCAGTCTCCCTGTTCAGCGGGGAGTCTGCTGCTCCCTCTTCCTCTCCCGCTGCCCCTCTGTGTCCCTCTCCCACTCATGCTCTCTCTCTTTCTCTCTCTCTCAAATAGATAAATAAAATCTTTTTTTTCTTTTTAAATAAGAGGAATCAGTGTGGGCTATTTAGGTGTGACTTTAATTAATGAGATTCAAAATTTGTGATTTGGTTTCTGAAATCTCTGGGGTTTAGATTTATATATCCTGTCTAATTCATTTTCATGAATTTTAATAATATTTGGCAATTGATTTTTAAAGGCTAAATTAAACTAGTAAGTAAAATTTACTTTTTGAGAAAAGTCTCAATTCTTGAAAGTTAATATTTAATGCGGACTGAATGGCAGGATCAAAGGAAGTCTACTAATTGCCCCCAAGGTAAAGGACAGTTTTTAACCTTGACTGGATCTTATATCACAAACTAGGACTTGGATGTCAATGTGTAAATATATGTTCATCCACAGAGCAGATGGTAGGATCCTTCCAGAAATGGATAGTCTTGTGGACAAATAATCAAGAACCAAAATGATATTCATTTATCCAATAAATACTTATATGCTTATTGCATTCATTCTTTGTCAGGGTCCTATGATAGACACAAAGAATTCAGCAGAGGAAATAAAATGGTCTATGCTCTTACAGAATTTAAATTCTAAGGTGAAAGACTGGCAATAAACACATCATTACAATTTTGATGACTGTCATGAAAGGAGATTCAGAAAGATCGTTTACTGAGGTACCCAATCTGCTCTAGGAAGATTAGTAAAGGAAGTGGCATCTTAGTTAATACATAAAGGATGACATAAAACTTACGTATATGTAGTGGTGAAAAAGAGGAGCTCCAGAAAGAAGTGATTTCCTGTTCTAATGTCTGCATGTGAAAAGAGAAACTGTGTGTGGAATCAATTGAGTAAGTCCCATTTGTCTGAAGCATAGAAAAACATGGGTATTGAAAAGGAATAAGAAATGAACTTCCAGAGGTGGGTAGAGACAATGTTTTACACAGACTTGCTATCCATATTGAGCGTTTAGAAGTTTTTGTAAATGGCAATAGGAATTAGGAAAAATGGTCAAGAGGCTCTATCACTAGTCTAGGCATTAAAAGGCAGTGGTTCTCTGGTCTATAGCAATGGCAAGGGTAAAGAGAAGGTGACAGAAGGGAGAAGTGTTTGGATCAATAACATTTGGTGATAGACTGAAGGAGGAAGAGAGGGGAGTCAAGGATGATTCGAAAGTTATTGGCTTCAGCACCTGGGTATATGGTGTTGGCATTGAATGAGATTGAAAACACTGGAGGAGGGTTTTGTTCAAGAGTGTAGGGAAAGGTCATGAGTCTACTGGTTTAATTTGTCTTTAAGACACCCCAATAGAAAGATCCAATGAGACACTGGACATATAATTTGTAGCTCAGTGCAGGTTCTAGATTGGAGATGAGAATTCAAACCTTCTCAGCCTATCTCTGGTAGTTGAATCCCTTGGGAGTGGAGGAGATTACTTGAAGAGAATATTAATGGACAACAAATACATATTAAGACAGGTTAAATCAAGATATAGAATTGAAGTCAGGAAGGATATTCTTTCACTTTAATAAATGACCTAAATGGAGTGATACACAAACTTCTCCATTTTTAGCATATACCTAGTTCAAAAAGAACAAACGTTTTTTTCTGAAAGAGTAATGATTTTTATTAATAGGTGATGGGGCACCAGGGCAGCTCAGTAGGTTAATTGTCCAAGTCTTGACTTCAACTCAGGTCATGATCTCGGGGTTCTAAGATTGAGCCCCACATCAGGCTCCAACTCAGCAGGAATCTGCTTGAGATTTTTTTCCTCTCCCTCCCCTTCTACTCCTCCCCCTTGCTTTCCCTCTCTAAAATAAATAAATAAATCTTAAAAAATTTCAGATTTTAAAATAGATATTGATTTCTAGAACAAAAACAGTTAATTTACAGTCTAAAGAATTATAAAAGATAACAAATAATGTTAAATTACTAGGGAATATAAGCAAATTAATTCCAATAGAAATAGCCTAAACAAGACACTGAATAATCTAGAACTATGAAAGTGATATTATGTGTTCCAGTAACAGATCATTACTTAATGAAACTACATCTCTTAAAAAAAAAGACACTACATCTATTACTAGATTATAAGTAAAAGATTCTTCATCTAAAATTATTTTTCTTATTGTATTTCTCTCTAGAGTCATATGTAAGAGAGTTAGAGTTTATCTTACCACTCAAGAAGGGTAAGATAAAAAGTTAAAGTTTCAAGTTCTACTGAAATTTTTTTTTGGGAATGATAGTTCTTATAAAATAATAAGGCACACATATACATTTGTGTAGGAATTAAGTTTCTCTCATCTTTACTACCCTTATTAATACTTGGAGATATTCTAAATATTAAGTTCATGATCCTAAGAAGAGTTGGTGACTTGTCTTCAAAATAATGAGGAAACTTTGTGTGTTGGGGGGGAGAAGCCCACTAGAGTTATAGGATCTATATTTACACCCTGATTTTACAATTTACTTAAGTTTTGTAAAACTCAGAATTTTCATCCGGAAAATAGATTTAAAATATTTCAATAAACTAAACTGTGAAGTATTAAATGAAATGAGGTAAGTGATAGATTTTGTTACAATGTCCAAAGCAGCTTAATTGCTGTTTGGAATTCAGTCATATAAATAAAGAACACTATTATCACACAATTCAAGGAGAAATAAAAAGAAAGACATCTGTGACATAATAAATTTATTCCAGAGCACATAAGAGCAAAGGCAAAAGGTTACATCTACTAAACCACTGATATTTCTTGAAGAAAGCCACACTGACATCAAAGACTACTATTCACCTCCATCTGTGACACCCCCACGAAGGAGGAAAACATGAAGACAGTTATAACAATGTGAACACAGTGGATTTGCATAATTCAAAACTACATATTAAAAAGCTACATGAAAGTCCTTGAAATGTTGGAAATCTTTGAAAACCCTGTAAGTTAATAGGCAAATGAGAGCTTTGGAAATCTCATATACCATGTAAAAATAGAAGAATAAAGTTGTAAATTGAATTAGCTTTTCTTTTTCATAGAATTTATGAACTTAATAAACAAAACTGACTTGCTTCTCCAGGAAGATGACTTAATGTAATCAGTATTTTTAAAATGAATTCTCCCCCACTTGACTTAATTGCTCACACTGGTCTTTTTTTCTATGCAGTGTATCTTTGGCTTTCTCACACTGGCAGTCACAGAAGTTAAAAGTTTAAGTAACTAGCATCTCTGAAGCTTTTGCTCTAGTTTCACGTCAGTGTCTATCTCTACAGTACAGACTAGTAGCCTTATACGAGCTATAAGCAATGTGTGACAAGTGTCTACAGTGTATGCAAACACGAGTGAAATTAGCTTTCATTCCTCACAGGAGTCATTACATAGTAGTTGTGAACAATATAAATTACTTCTTGTCATCTTTTTACATTTGATCAGTTGAAGGATCCCTTTATAAAGTGTGAGGAAGAGGAAAACTATTGGCAATATGACACCCCTTTATGTTCAATTTGAAAGTTTGTTCAATTTTATATTCACACTACTCTACTTTCTGATGGTCTCTCTTTTCAAAATGGGATTCCTTTGATAGTCAGGCATCTTATATCTTATTCCTCCAGGCTAAGATCTCTATTTTCACTGCTTCCTTTGGAAATTAGAATTTCTCTCTTCCACAATATTAAGTAGAGGCTTTTTTAAAGTGCTTATGACTTGACAAAAAAATGCATTAGCTGTGAAAACTGACAAGAAGTTGTGCTTGTGGAGATTGCAAGAAGCAGCAAAGCCTCTATTACTAACATATTGCTTTTTATTATAAAATATGACTCCCATTAGTTTTGGGCTACAGCCAAGTCTCTTCTCATAGTTTAAAAAGGAGTTACCTTGACAAGATTCGACTTAAATCACATCTTGATCTATATTATGAACACAAAAGAACCCTTTCTGCATTAAAGTGACATAAGAGTCTGATTTATAAACCTAAAGCAAAGAAATTCAGAGTTAAATAAATCAAATGACTTAGCACTTGTCCCTAGGTTTTTTTTTTTTTTTGCAAAGGTGTGAAATCTATGAGGGGAAAAAAAAAGAATAAATGCAATACCAAGTATTCCATCTGTAAATTCAAAGTATTATGTGAGCATATTAAGCATGTGTTTTCAGTTTGGTGAATTTCAAAAAGATAATTAGAAATAAGACAATTGTCTCCTCAGAACTAGAATGTAATTTGCGGTGTTTCTGGACCCATAACAATCGTGAGTGTGCTTTTTTTCTTTCTTTTTTTTTTTATTTTTCTTGAAGCATGATACAGGTTTACAGCTAGTTCACATATTTCATAATCTTAAACACCCTCAGGAAAATTTATTTCTGGTCAACTTAGAGAGTTAAACCACCTAGTATTTCTCTAAAGCCCCCAAACTTAATAACTCTACAGTGTGTAAAAGAAAATCTCTCTACAGAGAACAGAACATAGCCACAAGGAAAAGAGACAGGTATCTACTAAAAAAAAAAAAAAAAAAAAAAATTCAATCAGTGTCAAGCAGCATTCTGAATGCTTCCAAATTAGACAAAATCCAAGCCTTCATGAAATTTACTTTAAGGATGATTCTAAGGCAAATGTGACAGTTATCTAATTATTTCCTGAGTTGGAGGGTAAATCAAAAAATGGAAGTAGAAGATGGGGACAAGATATTACAGGAAAACTTTAGAAATAAAAGCATATTTAACTACGTTTTAAGGATGATTTAGGGGGTGGAAGTGCTCTAACCAGAAGGAATACGAGAGAAAGCCTGACTTGAAGAAACATGTGCTGGTGGCATAAGAAGAACAGCAATTTAATGGAGATAGAGAAGAGACGTAGGAGAGACTTAGGCCATGCATTTGGGACATCGAGGGTCTGCATTTCTTAGCTATGGTCTTGACAACATAATTCAAGATTTAGGATGAGATTCCCAACCACATGAGAAATGACGTGTGGACAGCTGGGGTAGCTCCATTCCTCCTCAGTAAGGATGTTCCACAGGCTGAAGTAGAAATGAAGTTTCATCTGCTTTTCCTTTTTGACTTCAAATGCTGCCCAATCTCCATAATATCTACAGGGACAATTACTCTCTAAGGAGTGACCCAGCTAGAAATAGTTAAAAATAAGCCTGCAAACTAAATTCAGTACTCTTGCTGTTTACATGCAACTGAATTTTACATATTAACAAATCAGTAAATATTTTTGCAAAATGTCTTTAACACTAAATGTATTAGCTGCTAAGCTATTTTTTTAAAGAAGTATTTTAAAGTATTTTAAAGTATTTTTAAAGAAGTATTTAGAAGGTGCTTCACTAGAAATCCAATTCAATATAAAAATGCTTAAGTAGTTTCATAAGCAATATAATATATTTTTAAATTATTAATGCTATTTCTATGCATGACTAAAACTAACACAATAGAAGTTAGTATTTGCATGAAGTTGTAACACTACTCTGCTTTTCTGATTACATGAAACCCAATATAATACATTTATTTTAAATTACTAAGATATATAGAGTTGCATGTATTTACTCAGACCAAGTTAAAATATTTGGTCTTTATTTTATCACTGTATAGTTTTTCTTCCATGTAAATATGTTGAAGTTAATGAAGGAAATGGAAAAAAAAATCTAAATTAGCAGTTCTTTATACTACTGCTACCGATGAAAGTGTACATTTTAATTAAGATAGAACAAAAGAGCTAATTACTACTGGACCCAAATTCTCATGGCAGGGATTAGGACTAATTTTTGTTTTACTTGTTTTTAAACAACATGCATGAAGCACTTGTCATGTTTGCGTGAGTTAGTAGTTTTTACTCGAGTAACAAATTCTAACATGGAAGAATAGTTGAGGTAGAAGATAATTTTTAGATGATAAAACTCCATGCCAGAATTTTCAGGAAACACGTTTTATGGATTGAAAAGCTAACACTCTCTCATAACTTGGCTAGTTCCAGAGCTGAGGCCAGATCCAGCTCTTACCTAGAAACCAGTGGTCTGCCCACCATGTCACACTGAGTCATCGTGGCCTGGAACCGCATGGTCAGAACACTAACACTTAATGATGACTACAAATGAATAGCTTTAACAAAGGACAGCTTAAAATGATAAACTAATTCTCTGCCATTAAATTTTGAACAAACCTAATGAAGGATTCTGCCTTACTTCATACTAGATCACTTAGGTATTAAGAAGACAAAGCTTGAGGGGTGCATGGGTGGCTCAGTTGGTTAAGCCTCGGACTCTTGATTTTGGCTCAGGTCACGATCTCGGGGTCATGATCTCAGGATTGTGAAATTGAGGCCTGCATCAGGCTTGCAAACAGCGTAGAGTCTGCTTCAGATTCACTCTCCCTCTTCCTCTGCCCCTCCCACTCGTGCTCTTCTTCTCTTTCTCTCTAGGATAAATAAATGAATCTTTAAGAAAGAAGAAGAAGAAGAAGACAAAACTTGAGCAAAACATACAATTAAATTACTTTCCCCAAACATGTAATATAATTACATTTATTATTATTGATTATATGAACTATATTGATTATATAATGGTTATATTAAGATATAGAATATAACCAATTATATATAATGATTATATTAAACTATAATCAGAGATAAACTCCTTAGTATTTTACAAGAAGATGAAGGAGACTCTTTTGGAGTCAAGACTGATTTTGTCTTTTAGTTTAACACACTTCAAACTGAGTCTATAAACCATCAGCTTAATTGATTAATAAATGACATGTCAAATCGTTGAACCAAAATGGTTACTCAACTGATTGACTGAGGGCAAATGCTTAAGGTTGCCAAGAATGTTTAATCATCACTTTTTAGTGGAAGAATATAAACACTCCCAAATATTTTTTAATAAAAAGAAATTAATGGAGATAACACTGGGCTTGAAAAGTAGAAGGTGAGTTTGAACCCACATTCCAGCACTTCCTGGCTACATGTCTGCTGCTAGGCTACTTAATAATTTGTAAAATGAGGGCAGCATTACCTGATTTCTACCTGACAGGAAGTTTAAGGGATTAATATAGTATAGTCAAGTTAGATTTATATCTATATTTATATCTGTATCTATATTTATATATCTTTGCATTGGAGGCTGTGGCAGTCAGTTAAAAAAAACAAACAAACAATTTTAACCAGTGCAAAATTATTTAGCCATCCAATTGTTCCACCACCATAAATTATAGTATGCAGAGTATTTTGGACATTATTGTTCCTATGCTCCTCTGCTTTCCCAACTTTCCAAACCCCACCTGTGGCCAATGGTGGTACATTAACAAACTTTCTAGCTGTCTGGCTACCAGTTGAGTCCAGCCAAGAGGATCAACAGCAGGAGTTTGGAGAGAGGAAGAAGATCACGCTACCCATTCCCCCAGCTCTGAATGGAAGGTTCACTGCCCAACTATGCGCCTTAATTGAAGATCACAGAACTTGTCAAGGTACCATCTCTTCTGATTCCTATAACTTCATCTTGCCCTTATTTTTCAGGATTAGGGGTAATAATAGTGCTCCGTGTCATTATACAATCCCCCTCAATTTTGCTATACGTTGCTACATCTTGATGAATACTTTTACTAGACTGTCTTCAAATTCCTAATTTGACAATGTAGTCCATTCACTACCAGGAGCTTGACTGATACAACACATTAGAACCTGGTAATAATCCACAATGGTAAGGATGGCATCTGGGTTGTTTATTTTTTTCCCCAGTAATAACTTTAATAACTAGTGATTTGCTTAATTCCATTCCTACTCTCTTACACAATACCCCTTAAAAGCAATAATATATGTTTTCAAGTAAGTGGTCTCTTTTAGGCTGTACCACTGACCAAGTAAAGCTAACTGGCATATACCTCAAAATCAATCCCTACCACTTGCAAATAAATAAAAGGTGAATGATAGAGTTCAATAAAGCAAGTCACAATACTTCTTGACAAGCAGTTGGCACCAATTTTCACCAATCTTTGGTACTAATTTTGTGAAAGATGAGAATAACCAGTATATATGCCAGAGGAAAAAAAACATCACAGAAGACTTAGTTTTAGCATATACAATACAGGGAAAACAAATGGCAGCAAGGAACTGTGTCCTGGAGAAATGGGAACTCCCTGAAATTTCTGTTTCTTCATTGAAGTAGGAGTTTGGCTACAAAGGTCAATATTTCGAGAAAATAAATAGCAACATGAATTACACAGTGCTGATTCCATAGTCACTCATATTTCTATAGGAGACACAATAATACATTTTTTTGTTAGGCTTGATTTTTATTTCATGTTTTTTGACTTATTTGAACATGATAGATTAGATAGATGATCACGTTAGGTAATGATTTTGAAAAAGTAATGCTGTGAATGATTCTCTGATCTTAGAAAATGTTGTGGCATTTCCATATTACTAGACTACAACAAATGAAGTTTCTTAAAAACAGAATATATACTTTGAAGTGTTTTGTAAGTATGAGTTGGCACTGATGTGGATAGATCCAAATCACAGTTCAATGTTTGACGTTATTCACTGTTTAAAATAATCCTAAATCTCAAACCAAAACCCACATACGCCTTTTTTGGGAAATGAACCAGAATTTAATGCTGATCTCTATCTATCAAAATTTTACTCCAAGAAAGGCCAGAAGCTGAGGACTTGTCTGCATGCAGACTGGGGGAAGAGGAACCAGGAAGAAAGCAAAGAAGGAGCAGGAGAGGCACCAGGGGACTGAGCATCATAGAGGAGAGAGTCTCAGCATGGAGGAAGTGGTAGATGGGTCCACAGGAGCTCCCTGATTCCTAGGAAAGAGGCACTTCTGCAGAAGTCAAATGGCTGCACCATTGAGCTTCTGCAGGGAGGAGATCACAGGCTGCTCTTCAGAAAACAGGCTGATTATGGATTTCCATTACATCTTGCGGCCTATGCTCTGTCCACTCAGATGCTTATGGCATGGCCCCCGGCTGTTCTAGATCTGAGCCTTGCTTATGCCCCGGCACTAAGTTTCAGCTGACACTGCTCTGTTCTTGTCAGCCTACAGCCTGCAATCTGCCTGAGACTGAGCACCATGCCTTCAATTAAGTTGCAGAGTCCCGATGGAGAGATATTTGAGGTTGATGTTGAAATTGCCAAACAGTCTGTGACTATCAAGACCATGTTGGAAGATTTGGGAATGGTTGATGAAGGAGATGATGACCCAGTTCCTCTACCAAATGTTAACGCAGCAATATTAAAAAAGGTCATTCAGTGGTGCACCCACCACAAGGATGACCCCCCCTCCTCCCAAGAATGATGAGAACAAAGAAAAACAGACAGATGATATCCCTGTTTGGGACCAAGAATTCCTGAAAGTTGACCAAGGAACACTTTTTGAACTTATTCTGGCTGCGAACTACTTAGACATCAAAGGTTTGCTTGATGTTACATGCAAGACTGTTGCCAATATGATCAAGGGGAAAACTCCTGAGGAGATCCGCAAGACCCTCAATATCAAAAATGACTTTACTGAAGAAGAGGAAGCCCAGATACGCAAAGAGAACCGGTGGTGTGAAGAGAAGTGAAATGTTATGCCTGACACTGTAACACTGTAAGGATTGTTCCAAATACTAGTTGCACTCCTCTGTAATTGTTAATATTAGACAAACAGTAGACAAATGGCAGCAGCAAATCAGTTGTTTAAGCAGAATATTGTCCTCCTTGCATGTGTAGTTTGAGTACAGGTTCCAAACTTATGGCTGAGTTTCTTCTTGTATGATCAAAAGTTTCTTTTTTCTTTGCTCTAAATAAACCTGAACTGTGAGTTCTCTGTAGAAGGTGAAAAAAAAAAAAAAGTCTCTATGCTTTGCAAGCCAAATAAGGAGGGGGAGCAAAACAGGGAGGGAAAGCATGAATTTTAGTATAGCTTTAGAATCTAAGACGTAAAATAACTTGTCAAAGCATCTAGTTGAATCTTAAGGAATAGCTTCCAAACTGAGCCTATCTAAATCATTAAGAATAATAGCTTTCATTTGTTTTTCTACTTAAAAAAATAGTGTGGTACTATATAGAATAGAAAGTTAAGATCATCAGGCCTATAGCTGACAACTCTGGGTACAAAAGAGCTCCATCTATAGAAAATCTTTTCTTTTAAATCTGAACTATATTAGGGATTCTGAAAAATTTTTAAAAGAATGTAAGTTAATGGTTTATAATTAGGGCTTTAATATAATGATTCATACCATTGACTCATCAACTTTCCTTTCATGCAAATAGATTACTTCACAACTCATGAAATGACAGGTATCAAAATAGCCACTAGAAAAAATTTTAATCCCTTAAATCACATAAGTAAGTTAGGAAAGTGACTCAAGATTAGATAACTGGGCCACAAACGTAACTGATGAAATAAATGATGGGGAAGGTGTTGCTGTTTTGATATAAATTCTTTCATTCCATGATATTTTTCATATGAGATCCAAGAAAATTCACTGACTTATTAATTTTTTTAAGTAGGCTCCACGTCCAGTGTGGAGTCCAATGCAGGCCTCGAACTCACAACCCTGAGATCAAGACCTGAGCTGAGATCAAGAGTCAGATGTTTAACCGGCTGAGCCACCCAGGTGCCACTAAAATTTTAATATTATAGCAACTCATCTTTTTCTTTGGATATATCTTAGTTTTTATCACTTTATATTAAATTTTAAAAGAAAATATCCGAACATTTAATTAAGAGCTTAAAATGACAGGAATTAAGTAATTTATGTCTATGAACAATAATAAGCATTTAGTAAATAAAAAGAATATACAATTAGTTCATGTGCAAGGGAAGCAACTTTATTAACAAGAATGATTTTGGTGATATTTAATTTTTAATGCAGTTCCTAGATATTTGTTTACGTAAGTATAAATTGGTTCATCTTATTTAAATTTCTTGGCCATGAAATTGCACTTGTAATATAGTTGTATAATAATTATAAAGAATTCGTCATATCCACACAGTTTCTGTATGATTGGCATTAAGGTTTTCACTGCTGGTATTTAGTGAGAGCTTTGGATTAAATGTGTCACAAGTACATTCTAATTAAACAAAAAAAATGAGTTGATTGCAGCAGAATGAATTTTGTTTAGATATCTAAGATATTGCTTTCCAAAGAGTTATCTGAAGAATTATATAATTTAATAAGTTTAGTACTAGCATGAAGTAGAAAGAAATACAAAACAGAAAAGTACTTTCTTACCCTGTGCAGGTTAGCAATACCTGACTACCTTACATGATATTCATTTTGGCTTGTTTGGAATGTCTGTGCCTTCTCCCCAAAATTACTCTTGCATAGTATTTCTTCATCAAAAGAAAAAGGTATTTTTATTGCAAATACATCACAAAAATGTCATTAAATTCATCTCGGTGTCATGGTGCTTGGCTGAGTGAGGCATTTTTAAAAGGGAAGGCAAAGGAAAGGGACTAGAATGTACTAGAGACATTGTATCTATTTGTTTATATACACTGCCTGATTAAATTACTTGAGTGAGGAAGACAGTATATTCTTATGGATCTATTTAGTCCTAAACTCTTAGGGCAATTTAATAAAAAGGGCAGACTCTACTTCTCTATCTTTAGTTTCAGTTAGAAATTTGAGTGGCCTTCTACTCATTTATTTGTTCATTTAATAGTCATTCAGTGAGAACCTATTTCAAAGTAGGCATTTTGCAAGATACTTCATGATTTGAGAAATGGAAAATGCTTCCATATTTCTGGTCTAGTTGCCTAGATAGATACGGTAACATTACTAATGGGGGGTGTCTGGGTGGCTCAGTTGGTTAATCATCCAACTCTTGATTTTGGCTCAGGTCATGAGCTGAGGGTCATGAGATTGAGCCCCACCTCAGGCTCTGTGCTCAGCAGGTAGTCTGCTTGAGATTGTCTCTCTCCCTCTGCCTCTACCCTTCCCCCCACCTCCTCTCTCACACTCACACGCTCTCTCTCTCTCTCTCTCAAATAAATAAATAAATAAATCTTTAAAAAAAGATTACAAAGGAAGATGTTATTATTTTTTTTGATTCCATACTAGATTTACAACAACTTATTGGATAGCTGAAGAAGTATAATGAATTAAACTTTTTAAGTTGGTTTGGGGAGTCTAATAATGTATTTTTCTTAAGTTTGTTTCATAACGGTTTAACTATCAAGAGAAATATATATTTTCCCTCTCTCTGTTACTCACAAATTCCTGTGGTTTTGAATGAATCTGAAACCTCAAAATTAAAATCCATATATTACAGGTAGATATTCTGCCTGACCCTATTCCAAATAAATTGAATAATCTACCAAGAAATTTATTTTCCCCCACAGATACTTCTGATTTTCTCTCCCACCTTACTTTATTTTGATTGGCACTGTCAGTTTCTAGACTTAAGAAAAAAAAAATTTAGTCTATTAGACTTAGAATTGCTTCCTCTCAAATTTAGCAAGACAAATATAACACTTAGTGAAATCATTTATATGTTCTAGGTAACTCCCATAATATAGAGCAGATTCATGTTAAACTAAATTCATTTCCTTTTATTTAACTTGATTACTGGTATTAAAATAAATGATTAAAGGATGATTATATATATAATGGAATATTATGCAGCCATCAAAATATGAAATCTTGCCATTTGCAATGATGTGGTTGGAACTAGAGGGTATTATGCTAAGCAAAATACGTCAATCAGAGAAAAACAATTATCATGTGATCTCACTGATACGTGAATTTAAGAAACAAGGCAGAGGATCATAGGGGAAGAGAGGAAAAAATGAAACAAGATGAAACCAGAGAGGGAGACAAACCATAAGAGACTCTTAATCATAGGAAACAAACTGAGGGTTGCTGGAGGGGAGGGGGTGGGAGGATGGGGTAACTGGGTGATGGACATTAAGAAGGGCACATGATGTAATGAGCACTGGGTATTACATAAGACTGATGAATCAGTGACCTCTACCTCTGAAACTAATAATATATTATACATTAATTAATTGAATTTAAATAAAAAATGTTTAAAAAAAGAAAAAAAATGATGAAAGAAGACAATTTAGGTGATACAAACAAGTTCCATGTAACACTCCATGCAGCAGAAAGTCTCCATATGGACAATTGCAAAATGGCTGGAGGCAGGAATCTTTTATGTAAGATAAAGAATGAAGAGCAAGGAAAAGAGAAACAGAAAATATTTGATTGACTGGGGCCACCAAGTCAATCTTGATTGAGGTGAGAAGGCCCTGGGTTGTCATTGTTTCAAAAACAGCCTTTAAGTCACAAGTTAATATGATTTCAGGCAAGTTACTTAAGCTGCCGTTTCGTTAGTTTCCTAGTCTGTAAAATGAGGACAATAATAATGTCCTTTTCATTCCATTGCTTTGTGCATTAAATGAGTCAATATCTATAAGGATGCTTTAAACAATGATTGCCATTTAGTAAGCATTAGGTATTATTTATTATCTACAAGAGGAGAAATTTAAAGATCAGGTATTAAACAACTTGGTCAAGGTCAGACAGGTAGCAGAATTGGCCTTGGATTCCAAATCTCTCCACCTTAGAAGTTATGATCACAACCTCTAGGCAGTGCTGTTTTGTGGTTCTAAATCTTTTCCTGCTCTGGGGAGGCCAGGGGTTGAATGAATACACCAGCTTTGTTCTAGACCTCAGCAGAAAACACACCTTTTCCCTGAAATGAGAATTAGTGTGTGGACTTGGGGGAAAAAGCCATGTAAATCAGGCTAGAGTGTTAAAAAGAATCTCATAGCTCACATAGTGTCCATCCCAGACAGATTCAAAATGTATAAGAGTTTTACATTGGAGTTCAGGGTAAAAAGAATTGATTTAATTTGAAATAGTTGTTCAGAATACCCTTTTGCATTTCACTCTTTGAAACCCAATGCACCAGTCTGTGGTTAGTTGGTTATTTAGGAATTTAGGATCCTGTTAAATCTCTCTCTTTCTGGTGATATAGCTACATATAGCTACATCTACATAGGTGATATATGATTATAATACTAATAAAATGAACCCAGTAGGATATATAAATTGTGTGAGTTGGGGATCCATGCAAGTTTATTGAAAAAAGGAAAAAAGGGAGTAAAAGAATGAAAGTAAGAAGTGGGGAAGAGAGAAAAAGACAAAGAAAGAGAAAAAAGATAAACAGAAAGCAAAAGACAGAAAGACAATGAAAATATTTCTATACAAGGTAGAGAAACTTGGACTTGGGATTATTATATTATTCAGTGAAACCTATCCTCCTTCAAATGAGCTACTTTCATTTCTTAAATAATCCATGCATTTCCACACTTTACTGCTACCACCATCCAGCTTGAAATCATCTTCCCTCTAACATACAATCATTCTATTCACCATTCATGGTCACCAGGCTAAGCAATTTGAGGGTAACTGAATTACTTTCTAAGGATTCTTAGTAACTAATAAATGGCTAGCAAATAGACAAAACATAAGAATCATTTGTTGAATAAATGCTTAGTTCAAGTACTATTTCCTCTGTGAATTGCATTCCAGCACTTCAAATTGAAATGAACTTACCCAGTTAGGTTCCCCTGAATCTTCTTCATCTTTTGATTTAGGTACATCATAAACATAGTGTTTTAAGTGACTGATTTTAAGTGTGCAGCTCAAGGAAGAATACGTACATGTACCTACCCACTGTATCACCACCCAGACCAAGATATGGACTATTTCCATTACCCTTATATGGTTCCCTTTGGTCCCTTCCCAGTCTACAAGTCCTCCAGAACACCCACTATTCTAAATTTTATTACAATTAATTTTATCCAGTCTTGAACTTCATAAAGCTGAAATCAGACAGTAAGTTCCTTTTTTTGGGGGAGGGGGAGTTCTCACTTGCTATAACATCTGTAAGATTAATCCATTTATATTTAGGGTTAGCAAATATTGCCAAACAGTGTTCCAAAGTGATTGTAGCTATTCTAGAGTGAGGGAATGTTCCAGTTTCTCCACAAGTTTGGCAAAACTTGGTATTATCTGTCTTTTTCGTTTTCAGAGTGTAGTGCTATCTTATTGTGGATTAGTTTGCATCCTGATGATTCATATTGTTGGGCACTTCTTGATTTGCTTACTGGTTTTTTTGGCTTGTTTGTTTGTTTGTTTGTTTGTTTGTTTGTTTTTGGATACCCTCTTCTGTGAAGTGAATTCCACTGTGCCTGTCCCTGTGTGTGTGTGGGTGTGTGTGTGTGTTTTAACAGGGTAGTTTACTTAATTGATTTGTGATGGTTCTTTATACAGTCCTCGTATATTTGTCAGAAATTTGTGGGTATTTCTTTCTTTCTATTGTGCATTTTGCAATTCCCTCTTCATTGTGTCATTTGATAAAAAAAAATTTGTCATTGAGGTTCAAGTTATCCTTTGTTTTCCTTTTATGGTTAGTTCTTATTGTACCTGACTTCAGGAATCTGTATCTACAGCAAGGTAAGAAAGACAATCTCCTACATTTTCCTCTTAAAGCTTTATTGATTTACTTTTTTCATTTAGGACGCTGATACATCTTGCATTGATTTTTGTGTATGATGTGAGGTAGAGGTCAAAGTCCACTTTTCCATATGGGTATCCAATTGCTCCAGCACTATATTCCCCATTAAACTGCAAGATCTCATCACATTTTTCTGCTGCTGCTGCATAGCAAATTTTCCCCCACTTTTTATTTATTTATTTTTGTTGTTATTTACAGAGAGTTGGAGTCAGTTCTCCCATCATTCACTTACTAGCTGCATGATTTTAAACAAAGTAATTTACTTCCTTGGCCATCAGTTTCTCTTGCCAAAAGAGAAAGTGCATGATTAAAGGGAATGATTTCTAAATACCTTCCATCTTTAATATTTTGTTTTCCTGTGTGACCTTCAATAACAAATGGATGGTGAACAAATAATTTGAAATATGTAACTTCAAATAGAATGGTTTAAAAATCTCACCTTGGCTTAAATAATACAAGTCCCAATTCTTTATTTAAAACCACTGGGGTTAGGTGTGCTTCATAATTTAGAATTTGTCCGGTTTTGTGAGGTTAATTTGATGCATATATTGTGTATTGTGTAATTCTCACAACAGGGTCAGCACTCTACACAGTAATCAAGTCTTAATATATATGCAGTAAAATGTATGACTATCGACTCTAAGAGAGATAAACACTATAAATAGCAATATCAGTTTGGGAAAGTTTCTATTAAAAATTAGTTTCAAAAAATATTTGTGATATTCCTACTTTTGGATTTCAGCATTGTGGATAATGGATTTGGGATTCTGTAGTTTTGTAGACTCATGATACATGTAATGAAACCTTGTCATTAAAGATATTAGTTCTGGGAAATCTTAGCTAATTTTCTTCTAATTTTACAGTGAAAATATTTTACAGCTGGGTACCAGTAAGGTAAAATGTTTTCTATTTGCCTATATAGATGTGTGTTAGAAAATGCAGCTTGGAAGCTATAAACATATCTAATAATATACCTACAGTGACCTTTAGAATGAATACTATAAATTGCAACAACAGTAATGAAATCATAATGCAAATATTAGATGTGAAATGTGTATCTGATTCATATATGAATATCAATAATGTTATGATGTATAAACATCATATATTTTATAAATCTATGCCCATTTCAGACATAAAAGCAGTAAATAGTTTCCAAGATGGCCCACATTTTCCTCTCTTACTTAAAGTATTCCATCCCAATACTTCCTTATTTGCCATGAACCTGCTATTACCTTGTATACTATTAATAAGCTATTTTGTCCTAAGACAAATATTTGCACATGAGGACCTTTCCTACCCAATCTTGGAAACGGTTAAAATTATGTTTAATTGCTCCTAAGCTTTGGGCACAATAGGAATGTAGCTTATTGCTACCACCTATTGTTATTTTAGATCCATAAAAAATAAGTAATTTTTAAAAATGCTTGAAACCCTTCCCAGTGGAACACTGAGAGAATTACAGCAAACTCAGGAGCCAACCCCAATGGCTCTAAGTAATCCTCACAATGGTTCTTTAGAGTTCACAGCACATAAAAATACTAAAAATTTTTTGGTTTGATCAATCCAATTTCCTTTTTATTTGCTATAGCTGCTATGAATGTAAGTTAGTTAATCCTAAGTAAACAATCATTTTGTCATTTGTAGCATGTTGATGACATATAAAACCAAGTTGTTCTCCGTAAGAGCAGAGCATAAAATCTAGTTGAAGATGTTGCAGAAAAAGAATGATCATACCGTCACTTGGGGTATTCATCAATGTAAGAATAATTGCTAGATATCCAAAGTCATAATAATTATGCATTTAAAAGCACTCATTACTAAATATGTACATCTAACTTTTATCAAATGAAAAATATTGTGTTCCCAAAGAATATCTTACTTTAGAGAATTTTAAAATAAAAATGTAAACACTGGAGTACTTTGTTTTCTGAAAAAATTAGTGAGGCAGTATTAATTTTATTCATTTTATTCCCTTTAGAAAGACTCTTTAAGTCAGGAAAAAGAGAAAATATTAAAAATTTAAACAAATTCCCTAGAAATGTAATAAGCTACCCAAATATGATTAGAAATCAAGATATTATTTCAAAGTCAAGATAGATATTTCAAAGTCAAGATACTGAAAAATAAATCCGGTGTATTTACCTTCCAATGACTAAAATCATAGAAAATAAAAGAACTTACTTATTCAAATAGAAAAATCACAAGTTGAAGACAGTTTGTTAACTGTCTTAACAGCAGACTCTATCAAAGAAGCTTTCAGTCAAGCTTCTACTCCATCTAAGAGAGAATAAGTGAAAAATATTTTTTTAAGTAACAGATTTGGTTATGTGAACAATTTCCTTAGACTCAGAGTTGCTACAGATTACAACAGATTGTTACTTTTGAAAGTATTCTTGGAATTATTTTCACATATCTGGGATAATGCAGTTCTGACTAAAGGAAAAAACCAACTAAAAGTTTCTTAGGATCCTTCCAACTCTTTCAGGAATATGATTCCATTTAGCCTTCAGATTATTTTTCTTCAGCATTATATCAAAGCTACATCTGAAAATCTGAGTAAGTAAATCAGAGTAAGTATATTGAGAAATGAAAAAGCTTTTACTTTCAACAGTCTTATTTAGTGCTCAAATATACCTGGTACAATACTTAGAACACTAAAGACATCAATAAAGCTTGATTGCATGCAGAAAATATACTTGGTGTAAATCAGTGTTTAAATGTCAATCTCCTAAAAGTAATCAGTTTCACAATCGATTCATCATGGAATTTTCCAGAAGAAATAAGTATGGAAAATTTGCTGTATATCACTCCTCAAACAAGAGAAGCAAAAGATGTTTAATGCAAGTTTAGTCTCTTCCTTTAACCTTAGAGATTTTTATAAAGTAACATCTCTTCTGAAGACAGATTGATAACAACTTATGACTTTGAGGTCTTAGGCCAGCCTATGATATTATTTCCAGTCCAAGGAAAATTGTCTTTTGAATGACGTCCAATCTAACCTTCAACACCTAATCATTTAGAAACTCTGGATACCATAGAGTTCAGATACTAAGAATGCTCAGATTACATATGCTACTCTTTCACCTTCCTCTTCTTGAGGAATCAAATCTATACTTTAAGATTAATTTCCAAAGTCTATTATACAAGTGAAGGTGGGTCAATGGGCTGTATTTTATGTCTCCGTATATAATTTTATAGCATCCATAGCAAGAATGATAAAACTTAGTACTGGATTATGGAGGGTTTACAGTTATTTTCCTATTTAGTATAGTAAAAAAACTATGTTTTTAAAAGGTAGAAATATTGACATTTATAAAGGAAAACTATACTTTTGTATTTTAATTGGTCTTTAACAAAGTCTTGCAAAATTAACAATATATAACCTTCCATCCAGACATTTGATTTAAAATAATTATCAAAGTATCACCTCACAGAACAAGTATTCTAACTCACATGTATATGTGATGATGGCAGATGGAGAAATAACTAATAAAACATTTGATTAAAGAATGATGTTTTATAATACATATAGATCTCAATTATTTTAAGATATCTACTTCCAAAGGAAATCCAAAAGTCTCTGCCTTCTTATGTTTTCCTTGAAAAGAAGATTCTATTTTAAAAGGAATACACATAAATCTTGTTTAATGATAAATATCATTTCCTTCACAAATGAGATGAAAATTCTGAAAAGCATTTTATTCATTTTTTACTTCTTTTTAACACTGTTTTAGCCACAAATGTTGTCAAACAGCTGTCTTTATTGACTAAAACATTTCATATACAAGCCCACAGATTTTTTAAAAATAGAAACTCATCTAAAGTGTCTGCTTCCTTATTTTAAGACCTATTACACTTTCTTTGATAGCTTTCTTCTTTATGTATTTCTTGATTGCTTTATTTGAAAGTGACATGCTATAAGACCCACAATTATCTTCGATGAAGAATGAATGATCATGAAGATAAATTGCAACTGTATCAGTAGGAATTGGTAACCTGTGTACAAATCTGATAGTTGCCCAGAGCAATGTGTGAGGTTGAGTTGAATTGAGAGGAAGAAAAATCCAAGCCAGAAAATCAGATCTGAATCCTGGTTAAATACTGTTGGGGAAATATAATTAAAAAAACAAAATCTCCCAACTTAGAAATCCTCTCCACAAAGGTTGTAGAGAAAAACAACAACGACAACAATTTTATGACTGAATAAGCATTACACCAAAATGTAATGAGCCTCTCAGGCAATCAGTTAAGAGACTGCAAAGAGAAAAAGAAATTGTACTGTTTTATATAGCAAGCAGATACATGAACCCATTACATGAACATTGTTCAAGATAAACAATAGTCCTCAAGTAAAAAGACTTGACAACACCATTTGTCACACATAATTCAACTTAATTTTACTCGCTAATTGGGGTGATCATCTGTGTTAGCTATTTAGCTTTATCTAGAAGAAAAATAAACTTCTCACCTTTATGACCAGAGGTAATTTGGCATCTTGGAACAAGGTGACCACCATGAATTTAGGCTCCTACCCTCCCACAGAAATGAGAGATAGTGGTGCCATCTCCCTTGATGTTAGCATTTCAAAGAGATGGCTAGCAGGTTCTTGAGAAAGACTTCTTGGTCATAAAATTGACCTTAGGCCAACTGACCAAAGGTCTTCAAAAAAAAGTTATATACATATCAAGGAGATGAGAAAGTATCACAATTATAAGTTTTCTAAGGTATAAATGTTCTGATAAAAAGAATGGGAAGATGGTCTCTTCCCCCATTTTCAACAGTGAGAATTAAGCCTCTTGTTTTTAATTTATATTTGTCTTTGCTACTAAGGTTGTCAAAATAAATCATAAGAGAGAACTACTGATTTTTTCAAATTATAAAGTAGAAAATCAAAGCAAGTTTACTATCTCCCTTAATTCTTCAATGTATGTAAATATTAAATTGTATATTTCTACAAGGAATGCTATCCCTACTTTTAAACATTGGCAAAATTATTCTTTAGATTATATATCTGAATATAGATCCAAGGATTCTTTGTGGTTTATGGACTTTCGGTTGCCACATTCAGGAAGACTTCTTCTAAGGAGCTATGGAAAGAAAGAAGCCAGCCCCTAAAGATCCCAGTTTTTGAGATGTGAACTAATTAGTTCTAAGTTCATTTGGGGTGGACTCTAAATAGGGTCTCAAGGATCCTGGACTGAATAGGATCCCTAGGGGTTGGATTTATCCCATTTGGGTACTGCTATTTTGCTAATCAAAATAGGGCAAAAGTTAAGGAGACTTTCAATCACTAATCAGAGATGAAGAAATATTAGATATTGACAAGTTACTTTCATTAATTTTATCAATAAAACAGCAACCCAGATTATTTAATTGACTCACCCACAGGTTAAACTATGACAAGTAGTCAGATGATTTAACTGATTAGTGTGTCCCCATTGTACCACATTGCCCATTCATAGTATTCCATTCCTGGTACTATGTCTGCCTTTACCCTCACACACCCTAAATGGAATCACAAGTTTAAAGCCCAATATGATTAAATCATTCTGTGGAGCTGAGTAATATCTTTGCTTCTTCTGGCAGAATTGTTCAAGAATCTCAACATATTTTTCCTTTTCTTAGAATTTCCATGTTAGCCAAAACTCAAGTCCCAGAACTTCTCTGCAGAATATATTATTCTTTTTTGGTTTTTATAACTTGCGATGAATTCAGAAACCATGGCCTCTTGAAGTATATGCAGACTCCCTAGCAAGTTTTGACTTTTTAGGAACACTTAATGTTCTATGTTATTATGTGAGTAATTACATAAAACATCACTAAAAACAACAGAGGTGATTTATTTGGATCAGAAGAGAGTTGAAAGGATAATAAAGAAAAGATGAAAATAAACCAAAATAAAAATTTTCAATGTGACATTATTCCTGAGTCTTATAAATAGTCCACCTGTGGGCCATAGCTGGTCACAGTGCCTAAATGAGAGTATAATATGGATTTGCTAAAAACACTTTAATTTGAAATGAGGCTACATAATTCCTGGTTATTGATGGTATAGTTTGTAACATTATTTTTATTCAACCATGACCAATGGAAAATTAAAACAACTTTGATCATTTCGGAAATTCTAGGCTTGACTTTTCATTTGTAACTATCAATTATTTAAAGAATAGTTTAAAATGGCTCTTGGAGCCCCTTTTTTGGGGAAAAATTACAGTAATTTAGGTAGCAAATGTGAATGATCTCAAGTTTTTAGTTCCATATGGAATAAAAATGTTTTATAAAACAGTCACATTGCCATCTACTGACAGTTTTTTGTAAAAGAACCTATATTTTCTCATTAGCTTAACTGTCTGACTATGCACTTTAATGATCTGTTACTTGACATGTGGCAGTATAAAAAAGGGGGAACACAGTGTATCCTTTGCTCAGTGCATCTACTTGAAATAATCTCACTATTCACAGAAGCCATTTCAAGCTATTCAACATTTCACTTTTATACACTGCAATTAGATACATTTATTAATGGCATTATTGCATAGTATTTCATAGCTGGTCAAACTGTTCTCAGGAAAGTTACTGCAGAGTGTATGCTAATAAATCTGCCCCGCATGTACAGCACATAGGGACTTGCTAATAGGATTTTCATAATAACAGCATTTATCTCACAGCACACTTTATAATACCAATCACTATGTAACAGTAGTGTTGTTATTACATTATGTGAAAAATGGGATCCGAGTTAAGGACAGGTATTATAACTTGAAATATGAAAGTACAATGGTAGTTGAAGCACCTGTGTATGAAACCGTTTTCATTCCCATCCTTTTTTGCCTCTGCCAGAGTTGATATAAGAAAAACATCCAGTGCTGTTGTAAATAATCAGGGAGTCACGTCAGTACTGCCAATGAGCGAGGAGCTCTAGAATGCGCTATCCTGATCCACAGTGACTGTGAGTCTACAGATAGCCAGAATCAATTCTTCCCAAAGTCCGTAGTAATCATCTCACACATCAAATGGAATTTATTCCCCAACTTATTTCCAGGGGATCATGTTACTGATTTCTCTTCCTGCCATGTTCCAAGACATGGAGTTTCTCTTCAAATTAAAATTTAATTTTCAAGTATTATTTTCCCAAGTGAAAAATCACAAGTATTTTTATCAGTTTTTCAGAGACCCACACGCTGTGCATGTTTAAAACATAAACACACAAAAAAACACACAAATGTTTCAGCTAAACTCATATCTTACAAAATAATTAGCAGACAAAACCTAAGCTCTTAGCTCCATATTACAATAACCAAGCAGCTCACTTGTGATCCTCACAAATAATAAAGAAAAATTTCAACCTAAAATTGCTTAGAATAGCTTAACTACATGTAAAATCAATCAGAGAACATACCATTTACCTATTGTTTTATATATTTTTGCCTGAAATAAATCAATGAATGGAGAAGATACAATATGGCAGAAATGAAAGCTCTGCACTGTCACATATTTTGTCATAACTGGCTTTCCTAGATTTATTACGAAACAGAGTGAATTAAAGGTTCCCTTGACTGGAGATCCAAGAAAGCAGAACATTCTGCTTTCAGAACCCCAGCTTAGTTTGAATAAGAAATCATTCAAGAAGAGATGAAAGGCTTTATTTTCATGCCACCTTTCAAGTAGGTCTAAATAAATGTTAAAGATTCTTGCTGTATTTCCTTGCCTTGCAAGATAGAGCATTTCCAAATGATAACTCAGTTATAGCCACTATTAAAAAAATCAAGATTGATATGTTTTTGTGTTTTCCTTTCATTTCATGAAACACATTTAAAAGACCGCAGAGAAATGTATATAGAATATGGAACATTTCCAATAATAGAACTCTTATTTCATTTCATAGAAACTTGACAATAAAGTATTTATATTTGAACTATGAGCATTTTTCACTTTACATTGCTTGCTTCTATTATAAATTTGTGTGTCATGGAAAAAAGTCTTATTTCAAGTTTTATATGACTTGAACAATAAAAGTAAGAAACAAATCAAAAACCTGGAAATATAATGTAAGAAAATCTTGTGATGGCAGAGAGAAGTTTGAACTGTTATGTGTGAGGGGGGTCTTTTTGACTGAGCAAGGGGAGGCTTGTGAGAGCAAAAAATAGAAGGGACCTATGGGAAGCTTGCTTTAGCCTCTCCCGTAGAACTGTCTTGGGGCAAAAAGTGCCTGCCCCACACCAGTGACGACTCAGAATTCTGGCATAGGTGTCTTCAAGAATAAAATTAGAACAGCACAAATCCCTGTGCTTATAAAAAGCTGACACAAAAAGATGGGGAATAAATTTGGTCAGCCACTTCCCCACACCATCTCCAAACTCCTGGGGTTGGCAGACTGTAAACTACTGAAGGAATTGTCTGTCCTAATGCTGATTCTCCTTGGAAGGTAAAGGGTGAAGCCCATTTAGCTAAGGATTTATTTAATGGAGGCAGTCGTTACTAATGGTTTACTGGTGCCTGGGATCTTCCACTCTGGGAATCATCTATCCCCCACCCCACCCCCTAAATCCCTTTAGCACATTGGAGTTGACAGAGTCTGACTTTCCTTCATAAGCACTGAAAGACAGTGTAGTTTATATTCCTAAAAGAAAATGAACTCACAGGTATAAATAGCAAGACACTTAAGACACACAACTACTGAATCTGTTAAAAGCAGAAATATTAAAACGCATTTATCAAATTTAAAGTTGTTCAAACAAAAATAAAAGGAAAAGGGAAGATATTATCGAGATAAAGAATAGAAAACATACAAAATAGAATTTATGTATGTGTGTGTATATATATATATACATATATATAAAATAAAAATACATGGAATTAAGGACTATACGGATACAGATGAGGAACATATAAACCAATTGGAGGATCAGATCATGGAAATTTCTCAGGGAAAACAATAACGAAATACAAAAGATTAAAGATAAGCTTAGATATAGGGAGACTAGAAGAAAAGGTGTAATAAATGGAAAATAAGATTTATTTATTTCAAAAGCAGAAGAAATAAAAATGAAGAGTGATAATTATTTGAGGTAATAATGGATATAAATTTCCCAGATTCTTTTCTTTCCAAAGAGGTGTCGGTTCAAAGGACCCTCAGAGTGCTAAAGAGAAATGAGAAAGAAAAACCTACACTCATACTTTATAAGGAAATTATACAACATGAGGGAGTGAGGAGGGCAGAAATATAAAGCGTGATAAAGGAGCCTCAGGGTGTAAATGACATCAAAGCCACAAGCAAGGTGTCAGGAATTAGGGCTGATAATTTTGTAAAGAAAAATCATTGAAAATATGCAAATAAGGCCAAGAAACTGCAGGGACATTGTTTATTGAGCTTATTCAAAGATTATTTAATCCTCGAGGGAAGGTACCTTTGTTTGGCTTTCACGGTTAATTAAGGGCTTAGACTCTGGAAGTTACACATTAACTTGTTACTGTTGGCAAAGATGTAAATAATATCCATTAGAAAAGAGAACCTCCAGTTTTTGTTTTTTCCAGCTCTGTTGGGCCTTAACCAGTTCTAACCCTTTAAATGATCACAAACACCTGGTTACTCAAAATGCTCTTTGAAAAGGCTTTATTCTTTTACTAGTTCAGTCATTAATGAGTTAAATCTTTGGCAAACATGCATTTAATGTTGGTAATAATTTTAACTTGAAGATTTGGCCCCTAGAACCTGGAAGTAGTGCTTTGTAAGAAAAGATATTTACAGATCATTCTGTATGCCCATCCCCTACACACCCCTGAATATTTTTCTTGAAAATAACTATGCTTAAGATCTAAGAATCTCTGACTCTGGAATCAGAATGAAACGTGTTTAGGTCCAGCTGAATGACCCAGGTAGGGTAAATTAAGTAACGGCACTAAACCTCGTGTTTTCTGAGCTGAAAATGGGAATGATATCCATAACTTCTTCACAAAGTTGTGAAAATTAAATAAAATAATCCATAGAGAGCATTTGCCACAACACATGGCTAAGCACAAAATAGATATTTGTAACTTTCACTCTTGAAAACTAGCAGGAGAAATATGTAGGTCAGCCTAAAAATCATTTATGTAACAACATGGTCTTGGAAGGAGACATGTCCTTGGGAGTCAGAGAGAAGACGTGGTTATGGAAATCTCTGTGGTATATTTACATGACTTTTATTGCGCCATGCATCCTTCAATACCTAAGGAAAATAATGTTGCATGTGAATTATTTATATTTAAACTTTTCTTTTTTTCCTTTGGGGGGTGGTAGGAAGGGAGCATCAGAGAGGGAGAAAGAATCTTAAGCAGGCTCCAAGCTCAGTGTGGAGTCCCACATGTGGGGCTCAACTCAGGGCTTGATATCAGGACCTTGGGATCATGATCTGAGCTCATGACCTGAGCCGAAATCCAGAGTCAGTCATTTAACCCACTGAGCCACCCAGGCACCCCTATATTTGAACCTTTTTATTTTATTTATTTATTTATTTAAATATTTGAACCTTTTTAAATCATTCAGTTAACTATCTTCCAGGCATCAAAAGGAACATGATGTCTGGTATCTTTTTTTATTTTCTCCTGGAGTTTAAATGAAATAATTGATGTCTTCTGGCTCTCCCAGAACAGTTTTCTTTTTCTTTACTTTTCCTTTTTTTTTTTTTTTTTTGGCTTGCAAATTAGAAAGTTAGGAAATTTAAAGATTTATTCTTTACAACAAAGTGGAAATCAAATTTTTAGGAAATACAAACAAATCAGAATTGCCGCTCAAAAAAGAGATTTAAAGATTGCATTAGCTATCTGTTAATCTATTATCTAGTTATCTATTAATTTATATCATGTAGATATAGGATAGGATAAACAATCAGATAAGACTAAGGGAAAAGTCTCAGTTTACATGTTTTTATTTTCTGAAGAATATTTGAATCCTTCTCTTCTCAAATAACACAACTATTGCATGTCTATTTAGATGGATCTCTGACATTAGCTTAAACTGTATTAAGTCATGTGTAATTAAAGAGTTGCTAGGGGCACCTGGGTGGCTTAGTCCTTAAAGGTCTCCCTTTAGCTCAGGTCATGATCCCAGGGTCCTGGGATCGAGTCCTGCATTGGGCTCCCTGCTCTGCGGGAAGCCTGCTTCTCCCTCTCCCACTCACCCGGCTGTGTTCCCTCTCTCGCTGTGTCTCTCTCTGTCAAATAAATAAATAAAATCTTTTTAAAAAAAAGAGTTGCTAAGTAACTATACTGCTGATACTTCTAATAATTAATACTAAGGATATAGTGCAAATGGTTCTTAATAGTGACTATGATACGAAGTTACTAAGCAGAAATCATTTTGGGGGTTTTTATTTCAGGATAGATCACTATATTTTTAGTGGCTAAAAATCAAATCATTAATAAAACCAAGAAGGAACTCAAAAAGCAGAGTACTAGAATGTAAGTATTTTTACAGATGAATATGGGTGTGTATTTGGTTATGAATAGATATAAGATAGCACAGGACAATTAATTTAGGTTGGTAGTCTTTTCAAGTATGTTCTGTGAATTTACCCTCATAAAGCAAAAGTCTCCTTTGATTTAGGTGAAATATCAAATGAAAGTCAGAGAAGTAATTTTTCCTTTGCTGTAATGAATTTATTTTTAGCATACTAGTAGAAATAATGGGCGGTGTTTCAGAATTAGCAACAAGAAAACAAAAACAGAGTATCTACAAAGTATCTCTTCAGCCCTGATAACTACCTGTAAATGGAGACCAGATTTGGTTCATCCAGGAAAGCATCACATGGCAACTGTTAAAGTTACAGAGTAAATTGTTTCCAGTTGCAATCAATCCTAGAAAACTATTTTTTGAAGGTCATAAATATGCTCTACAACCTATTTCAATAACTTATATTGTTATTATATTTGAATTATAATTCATTTGCATGTCCTCTTTTGTCAAAATGAATTTCAGATTCTAGATAGGAAAAAAGAAATTGCTTGCTGTGAAATAACAACAAATCTTTAGTATTTAATTGGTTGTATAATGATAATATCTGTAAAACTAATAGCAAAATCCAAATATGCTCTTATTGAAAAGTTCTTTAGCACTCTCTCTTATCATCTCTCATTTTCTCTGATGTACTAGACCTAAATTGCTACTTATAATGTGTGATGAACATACAGAAACTTACATGTTGCCTTTTGTTTTATCTAGGAGCAAGTAGATTGTACAAATAAGCTTGATTGCTCTGTGATAGAAAATGTGACCATCTGTAACAATTCATATTGTGAACTTATTACATAGATAATTATTATGATTAGTGTTACAATTCAGCAATCAGAAATCTGTACAGGATCCAAAAGAACACAGCAGGATAATACTCCATCTAAATGGGCTCAGGAAAAATGCAATTTATTTGACACACTCCACAAGAGAGGCAGAATCAATTGGACATAGAGCATAATCATTTTTCTCTCCTTCAGTGGTTTGGCACGGGAGCCAGCATCATGCATGGAAGGAAGCTCGTGATACAGAACCATGGTTATTGCATCTGCATAAGGATAGGTCGATCCTTGGGGACACTCAAGATATTACTAGAGCTCCTTTTATATGGACAAGACAGGTTTCCCTAAAGACACGCTCCTTGTATTACATAGGGCACCTATTTCACCTTTCATTGTTATCTCTCTGTCCCTAAGGAAACTAAACCTCCCCATCTCCCTAACTCTACTTGGGTTCAAATGCAACAATTAGATTTAGATTGCACAGTGTATTGTACAAGAAAAATCCACCAAAAAAAGTCCTTTCCAAGGTTCTGGTCGCTGTCATATGAACTATTTTTTGGGAAAAATTGCTGAATCTTAATGTGAGAATTGTAAACTTATTTAAATCTTTTAGAGTACCCAATGGTTTTTTGAGTTTCAAAGACATGATAATTTTTTATTACCATGCTGATAAAATCTGTAATTGTTAGATTTTAAAAAGCTGTTGTACATCTCTAGTTAATCCACATCTGTTACATTAAATAAGATATGACAGAAGGGAACTTGGCAGGAGGTAGAGAGGAAGAAGGCAAAGGAATCCTAAAGACATGCAGGTGGAAAATTGTTATCCTAAACATCTGGACCTATTTACTATGTAGTTGCTATCCTGGGATAGATACATGTTCTATTTAGAAACTCCCTTGGTGGAATACAAATAATATAAAAAAAAATTGAAATGTCTTTATTGAATAAAATATCAACTTTGAAAATGTTAATTTTTTAGAATATTCAGTGATGAAATCATGAAGATGGAGCATCATTTGTTTCTATTTAATAGAAAACTTTAAAGATAAGCAACTGTCCATAAAAGTTTTTGAATAAAGATTAATTTCAATATTTATTCCCTACTTCAAAACTTTATATTCATAATGAAATAACATTGAGTTGGAAAGAGAGAACCTTATATCATTTTCATCAAGTATTCCACACATATTTATTGTGTATTTTGTGCCTATATTCCAGTCATTATTTCATTTAAACGGTGTATATGTTTGGTGGGGGCGGGGAGTGATCATATATCATGGTGGTGCTTGGATTTCTTTTTTTCCTTTCTGTATCATATTACTGATTTTTTGAAGAGATTATTCATGCAAGTGGCATGCTTTTTTATAAGTACAAAAGAATTGACAAATTAAAAACGATTGCTTCCATAGCCATTCATTTTCTTTCCTCGAAGGCTAGTATATACAAGTTTGTCTTCTGTTTCCAGGAATAATTTACCTATTGATTGGTTTCTTTTCTATTGTTTTTCAATTACTCAGTCATAAAGACTATCTGCGGACTTCCCAAAATGGATAATAGAAGAGAAAGACTGGGCTTTTTATCCTACCCTCTTCCTACCAAAAGGCATATTACAGAAATGCAAGTATTAACATCTGTATATTTATACACACCCACTTTCTTCCAATAGAATTATATAAGTTGGGTTTTTAAGATTTAGTACTTAAGTCAATAGTCAATATTTGCATTACTGTAACTATGTAAATACTATTCATAGATAAGCCATGTAGACTCTTCCATGTGGTATATTAAAATTATATTTTATATTTTACTCAACTTTTTGTAGCCCTAGAGCTTATTTTTTCATTTGGTCACCTTTCAGCGTGACTATCATTAGTTCTTCCTCAAACAACCTCTAACATCCTTCCCTTGCTAAGTGATTTATCTCAGCCAATATGGCAATCCTATTCCCATGGGCACCCATTTGCATACAACCCTAGGCTGGCAAATGAATTGTGAGCAAAAGTCCTATAAGGATTTTCAAGTCTCCTTTGGGAACGTGGAAAGAGATAATCCCTTTCTTTGCCTGGGTATTTTCATATCTTAATATTCCATCCGAATCTACTACAGTCTTCTTGCAGCCCTGAGCATAAAATCAAACTGAACATGGTAGAGAAAAGAGGTGAAAAGAACCTCATGTCTTCGAGTATATCATTGGACCAATATGTCAAACATCTTTGGACTGATGGCACATTACAGTTACATTAGATAATAAGTGTTCTCGTAGTCCATCAGTATGAGTCATGTATTCAGCTACAGGTATCTCACCTAATACAATAAGTTCATTTATATTTAATACACAGATAATAGTTATTGATGGACAACTTACTATATGAGCATGCTTTCTTTCAAAGCAAATGGCAAAGGTCTATGCACATGTTGTGGTACAATAAAAGCAATTTAGTTCATTGAAGAGAAGAGCTATTTCAGGCTACGGCAGTGTTTCTGATTATACATAAATTTGAAAACATACAATTGAATGAGCTTTCTTTCAGGAAGATTCGAAAACATAATCTTACATATAAAATCTGGGGGAAAGGACTTCTTAAATGGTAAGATTATTATAAATGTAAAATGTACTACATAATGTTAATGTTTTAAAAATAGAGCCATTTTCTTTGGTCTTTTTTTAGTGTCATGTAACTACCACTTTGAAATACTATTGAGACATGAATTATTTTTGTCAGATTTTTTTAGGGGATTGCATTGTTGCAATTTTGAATTAATAAAAAATAGTAGTTATTGAAATTTATTGGATTATTTTTATTTTACAAGTAGTGTTTATGAATATTACATATTTAATCTCAATAACAGCTCTACAGTGAAGCTCAGGAAATTATATTATGATTGATATTATATAGATAAAAAACTAATGCAGAAAGAAATTAAGATATTTATACTAATAACTGGAAATTTCATGCCTCAAACCAGCTTATCTGGTGATGATCTATTCCAAAGCTTGATAAACTTCAAGGATATTCTCAGCATTTTTTAATGATTCTCCATAAAACGTGCTTTTCAAGATAAATCTTCATATTAAATACAATATTCTGCCCTCTGTTTGCTTCTCCCTCCTCTTTTCAGGTTTAGATTAATTTTGAAAGGAATCTGAAGGTTGATTAGATAGTAATCCAGTAAATCCATTTAGAATGGCACAGGTTTTGATTGCAGCAAATAAATTGTCTTCAAATACTTCTCCATTATTGTTAGCAACAAAATCACAAAGATACCGAAGAATAGAAATGCTGATTCTGTGTCCAGGAAATGTTTTGAGGGATTAAACCATGATATAATTTAATGCCAAACCAATTTAGGGTTTTACTTAAAATCTTAATACAGAGAAGAAAATACAGTTTTGTGAGGAAGTGACAAATATGTCTTTGTGTATCTCAAAATATACTCTATCAGTAGTGCTTTCATTTGTTTGAGCCACACAAAGTTGTCAGTATTTGACCATTTGGGGCCTACAAAATGACAATTGCATTGGGTTCAAACTAGCACATCTGGGCCTTTATTTTCGCCAAAAAACATCTGATAAGAGAGCGAGTAAGTCAAATCGTCAGCCTAATTTATACTCATAACGCTTTTTTAAAAATAATGATTTTTGTGGGTGCCTGGGTGGCTCAGATGGTTAAGCGTCTGCCTTCGGCTCAGGTCATGATCGCAGGGTCCTGGGATCGAGTCCCGCATCGGGCTCCTTGTTAAGTAGGGAGTCTGCTTCTCCCTCTCCCTCTGTCTTTCCCCCTGCTTCTTCTCTCTCTGTCTCTCCCACAAATGAATAAATAAAAATCTTTATAAAAAAATAAATAATGATTTTTGTGTACACAAAACCTTATTTAATTTGGCATATTTGGTTTCTGAACTTCTCTCTAATGGAAGACTCATACCATAGAATCGTAACTTTAACAAAAGCTTGCTCAAGTACTTATATCTGTGTAGATGATAGGATCATTATGAGAATGTCACATCAATAATTTTGGGGGGAAACTTAAGGTAGAATATTAGCATCACAACTTAAGAATGCAGATATTTATAATGTGATGTCAGAAAACCCATCGATAACATCTTTTCTAATCAAATGGTTCATTGTGTAAAGAATCCAGGAAAATAACAAAAATAAATTCAGAAAGCAACTTTTCAATTAAAATCTAAGTATTAAAATTTTCTTTAATTTTGAAGGCAGAGACATTGTCCTGTTTGTCGGTATATTCCTACCCTTCTCCCAGTACCTGTACTTTGTATTTAATATGTACTTCATAAAGCTTTTGCATTATGTTTTGTATAGTAATGTGATTATGTTCTTAGTGATTCACCATAAATGGCACTTGGGGAAGGTGAGGAGGAACCTAAATAATAGATAAATATTTTAATAGTACATTCAATACTTTACATAAAAAGATCTTTTTTACAACGTTTTACAGTGTTTCTTTAGTCTTATTCTAGGGTTTTATAGTGCATTTACTTGAGAACTATGTCAAAATCAGTTTTAAGAAAGCATTTCAAAATTCTACATCGAACAAAATAATTACTAAAAATTTTTCCTTTCTTGTTCATAAATTTAGGCACAAAAAAGTTGGAAATTAAATATATATGTATAATTTCTTATTTATACATACAATAACATTAAAAATTCTTCAAATTTTAAATAAAAGTTTTATTAAGATTAATTCACCTGTTAAAATTCATCCTTATAATGTATACAATTCAGTGGTTTTTAGTACATTCACAGGGTTGTGCTGCCATCACCACTATCTAATTTTGAATCATTCCATCAACTCCAATTAGCAGTCTAGGTTTGTAATTATTTCATTTATTTATTTTTTTTAAAGATTTTATTTATTTATTTGACAGAGACAGACAGCGAGAGAGGGAACACAAGCAGGGGGAGTGGGAGAGGGAGAAGCAGGCTTCCCGCTGAGCAGGGAGCTGGATGCGGGGCTCGATCCCAGGACCCTGGGATCACGACCTGAGCCAAAGGCAGACGCTTAAGACTGAGCCACCCAGGCTCCCCTAGGTTTGTACTATTTTTAAAAGAAAAACAAATTACACATACAGATGGTTCCCAACTTACAATGGTTCCACTTTTGATTTTTTGACTTTATGATGTTATGAAAGCAATATGCATTCAATTAGAAACAGTACATAAAATTTTGAATTTTGATCTTTCCTAGGGCCAGTGATATGCAGTAGAATACTCTCTCCTGATGCTGGGCAGCTGTTAGCCTGAAGATCAAGGTAAGCAACTGATACACTTACAACCTTTTTGTACTCTTACAGCTATTCTGTCTCTCACTGTCAGTACAGTATTCAATGGGTTATGCGGGCTATTCAACACTTTACTATAAAATAAGCTTTGTGTTAGATGATTTTGTCCAGTTGTAGGCTAACATAAGTGTTCTTGCTACCAAAATTCAAGCTTAGCTGTCCATCACTAGAAAGGCCAATATTTAAAAGATTTTGATTGGAAAAGAATATGAGGTTTATTCAGGAGGCTGGCCACCTGGGAAGAAAGCAGATCTTTGTCCAAAGGCCTTTTCCGCCTGGCCCGGAGATTTGTAAAGGAGTTTAATCAGTTACGGGAGTGCAGTGGTCTGTGACATTTCTTGACTTTGTGCAGACCCGATGATGTCAGCTACAGTGTTATCTCAGTGCTCAGAGGTTATGTAAGAAGGTCTGGTTCCTTGGTGCTCAGGGGTTGTGCAAGGGTACTCTGTTCTTTCTGCAAAGGAGGGCAAGGTCCAAAGATGCGCAAAAGGAGGTCAGTAAAGTCATTTGTGTGATCTTAAAAAAGAGAAACATTTTGCTAAAAGAGTGTTGAGCTAATCAGAAAACTAAGGGGGCTTCAAACAGACTTGCCGGCCTCTGTGGCCTGGGAACATTCTGGTTCTTTATTCCCCGAGGCCAGTGGTCTGCAAATCTCAAAGAAAGTAAATTAGTTCTGTTACAGAACAAGGGCCTTAAGTCAGCAAGCAAGGAGTGTGTTAACTCGAAGCAAGTTAACCCCTAAGACCAGCTAGATTGCTGTTACATTCTGAGTATATTTAAGGTAGGCCAGGCTAAGCTATGATGTTTGGTAGGTTAGGTACATTAAATGCATTTTAGGCTTAGACTATTTTCAATTTATGTGGATTTTATTGGACACAACCCTATCATAAGTTCAGGAAGATCTATACTTTGTACTGAAAACAGAACTAACACACAAACTTAGGTAATCTTGGTTTCCTATTGGAAGCAATTAGTAAGAGTGGCAATTTTCCCTCGGCTAGGCCTCTACACCAACGGTACCAGCAGTTTTGACTTCAGGCTTAGAAGACTTCCAAGATTTAAGAATCCAATATTTTTTTTCTGAATGTTTTATACTATTTGGACTTTCAGTGTCCACTCCTTAAATATCTTCCTCCCATGTGTACAGAGAATGTGGTAATTTAATGCATTAATGGCCCTAACTCTTCACCCGTCCTGTACCCAGGGATTTCGTCACGTAACTTTGTAGTGTCCTCCCACTCAGCCCTTGAATGGCCGTGTTGTTTGCTTTGGCCAGCACGATTTTAGAATATGCAATCTAAGCAGAGGCATGAACTGAGTTTGAACTGTGGAGATATTTTCTTTTGTTATCTGCCATTGCCAGAAACAAACAAACAAACAAATAAGCAAACAAAAGCATAAGCCTGGGCTAAGCTGCTGTTCCTAGGAGGAAGATGAAACAAGTTGAACAAAGGGGCGCCTGGGTGGCTCAGTCAGTTAAGCATCTGCCTTCGGCTCAGGTCATAGTCTTAGAGTCCTGGGATTGGGCCCCATGCTGGGCTCTCTTCTCAGCAGGGAGTCTGCTTCTCCCTCTCCCTCCGTGCTCTCTCATGCTGGAAATTCCATGGCTTTCTTTCATAAAACTAATATGCTTGTCTTATACTGGTCGAAAATTGCAATTATGCCAAACTATTTCTTCAAGTGACATATTCCAGTTTCAGTAATTTGTACCCATGCATATAAATATGAACGTTTGGAAGGCCTTGATCTTCACATTTCTGGTTTGGTCTAATACATAATTTAGAACTATCCTGGCCACAGTCCACTGAAGTGGGCATATGTTTACAGAGGGTCTGAGATCCTGGATGAAAATGGGAAATTAATATTACAATTCAGCTACAATATGAGTTAAGCTCTTATAAGTCAGCTGGGAAACAAATCTATTATTGTACTGTTTCAGAATAAAAAAATATGCTGTCAGCAAAATTAATATTTTGCAGTGCAACTGTGAGTACAAAGCTCAGTCCGTCCATGTTCTCCACCCTATCAACTATCCAGTGTTTACCCTGGACCTGTTTTCTGTGCTCTGGGAGGACAGTATTGTAATTACTCAAGCCACTTAAGAACCATAAATGAGAGTCATTCAGTTATTCTACTGAATCACTCATTCATTCATTCATGCTATAAATATTGGCTGAGTACCTACTATGCGCTTTCTGTCATAAATAACATGCTAGCACTATTCTAGAACAAGGAATATCATCCTTGTGAAAGGTATATTATAATGGAAAGATTAATATTATTAATATAATTTAAGAAAGGATAAGTACTATAAAGAAAAACACAATGAAAGTCAGTAAGTTCTTGGGAAAATACAATTTTATATATGATGATCCAGGAAAGCCTCTCAAAGGAATTAATATTTTGATATACAGTTGTAGGAAGTAAGATAATGAGGGAAGTGATACCTAGAGAAATAACATACCAGTCAGAAAAGGTAGTAAGCCCAAAGACCCTAGCAGGAACACATGTGGCTTATTTGAGGAACACTTAAAAAGCCAGAAAGTCATCAACGGCCCAAGAATATGCTCCCCTCTCAATTTTCTAAGTACAATATACTGCTTTAAAAGAGAGGACTAGCCAGTGGAAAGACTCAAACATTGAAGTATACGTCCAATTTGGAACTACTTGTCTTTAAAAAAGTTATTTCCGGGGCGCCTGAGTGGCTCGGTCGGGTAAGCAAGCGTCTGCCTTCAGCTCAGGTCATGATCCCAGGGTCCTGAGTTCGAGCCCTGCGCATTGGGCTCCCTGCTCAATGAGGAGGCTGCTTCTCCCACTCCTTCTCCCTCAGCCCCTCTCCCCGCTTGCGCTCTCTCTTTCTCTCACTTCCTCTCTCTCAAATAAATAAAATCTTTTTAAAAAATTTTAAAAATTAAAAAATTTTAAAAACTTAAAAATTAAAGTTATTTCTATTTTGTCCTATAAAAATGCAACTTTCTTAACAAGCACCACAGTATTCAGATCCCATTTTTCACTACAATGATTATAGTGTCAATCCTATTTAAGATATTTGGCCACTCTAACATTTGAGGCAGTACAATCTCAAATGTTATACTCACCCACAAAAAAGAATTACTCCATAAATATAAATGTTGGATTTTTGAGCAATGATTAACTCATAGCATGTTTTTGTGTGCTTTGATTATGTATACTAATATATAGCCCTACAAAAATAATGTCTATTTCCCTCATATAACAAATTCCAAATTCTTCCTAATTAAAGGCAAAACTTCACAAAGTGGCTAACTACTAAAACAATAATTAATCTATCTCCAAAAGAAAAATTTTCTTAACCAAAAGAACTATAGATTTAAATTGAATGACAGTACAAAGTTAACTCATTTTACTACTAGAAATATAATACTCCTACAAAAGATAGGGAAAAATATCCTCTTTCCTACCTCCCTATTCTTCCAACCCCACCAAAATAGACAGTACCATGCTCCCATCGGCCCTCTGGTGCAAATCACCAGGGATTCTACTAATCAAAAGCCTGTGCATTAGTCTTCTCAGCTCTGTGGCCAATGTGCTACTCAAAATATCCATTCATATCCTCATATCAATTTGAATGCAGTGATTATCATGAGACCACAGGGAGACAAAAAGAGGGCTTACATTGTATTTTAGGAGATATAATCTCAACAATTAAAGTACTATAGGTAGAGGAAAAGATAAAAGGGACTCTGACAGAGTTTTCCATATTAACCAAAACTTCAAACTGTCAGAAAACTAGGCTATGGCTTTTATCTGTTTTTATTATTCTTTGTGTTCTTTTGCTTGTTTTTCACTGTATCTCAAATAAACAAACAAAAAAGCTGCACTAATTGTTTTCCTATTCAACCATGTACACTGGACTAAGAAGTACACAGGGCAATCTGACCTTTAAGAATTTGGAAAGGGATGTAGATAGATATGAAAGATTATTATGAACATCATCAAGATTAGTCATCTTATCTGTTGGTAAATGGCTGGCAAGGTGATCTCTTCTTTACTAATAATGAATAGAGAGAACCAAATGCATGTACTTGAGGAAAAGAAGACAAAAGTAAGAAGTATTACCCTGAAGATAGGCATACCTCTGGAACCTATGTGCCATAGGAATCTGAAGAATATTAGCCTTGAACCAGCAATTTAAATGTTAAAAGACCATGGAATTTCTAGTACTTGTGGGCAGAACATCTTAAAAATAGGCTGGGGAAGATCGAGTGTTGGGTGAGAAACAGGGCAGAATACAGGAGACCAGAAAGAGCAAAAGTAATGCTTACATTGTAGGCAGCAAGAGGTGGGACTGACATGGTGGACAATCCAAAGAGAGGATGGAGGGAAACTTGAGAACAATCAAAAAACCTTTCTTTGAACACAAAAAACAAAAGATTAAAACCAATGGAAAGTAAAGTATGTATAAGAAGATGAACAAAATGAGTCTAAACTGGAAATAATTTGTGCTCTTTTTTTTTTTACATGACCTAGTCAATTAGAACAAAAGCAAAATTATAATCAAACTTCTACTAGAAGAAAACATCCCCCCTCAAAAAAAGAAAATGTGGATCAGTCATGATAATTCTCATTTTGATGAAATGTGGTAGACTATACATATTTTTCTGTTTCTCCTCACACACAGAGGGCCCCTGAAATTATATATAATATGAAAGAGAAATTACACAAGAGAGAATGAAACCACCAATGTTCTGGAAGTTGGAAAAGAACAACCATCCGATGTCCTGGGGATATATGGAAATCAGAAAGCAGAATGGATTGAATAGCTGGAGAATGACCTGAAGATAAAAAAAAAAATACTACTTATGAGAGTCCTCCCAGTTAAGCCCAGAAAAGCAAAACATTGAAAATGGCAACATATACTAGATTCTTAAATTTTCTTCAATTTCCAATGGATCATATATTGCCCAGTTATTTGTTTTATTATTTTAAAGATTTTATTTATTTATTTGAGAAAGAGAGCGAGCGAGAGAGAGAGAGTGTATGTGCACACGAACGCACAAGGAGGGGGAGGGCCAGATGGAGAGGGAGAAGCAGACTCCCTTCTGAGCAGGGAGCCTGACATGGGGCTCGATCCCAGGACCCTGAGGTCATGACCTGAGCCGAAATCAAGATGCAGACACTTAACCCACTGAGCCACTCAGGCACCACCCATTTATTTGTTTTAAAATGAAAATTTCTTACCATGAATTAAAACAAAAAGTCCTAGGCTTTGTGTCTTAAAAATTCTTTTTGGGGGAGCTCTAGAGTAGACTACAGTTACTTGTGTGTATTTAAACTCCTCAGGTGATATTGAAGGACATTTTTGGTTATAGTTTGTTGCCTTCATTAGTGGTTACAGTTGCTTACCACCAGACCCCTATCTTGAAGTAGCTAATTAATGATTTGCTGGGTAGTATGTGATTTTAGGTGGGCGTTAAGTATTTTTATTTAACAAATTGCTTTAATGTTGTTTACAGTTAAAAACAGATTAAGTTATGTAGTTGAAAATAGTTGATGTTTAAAGATTTTTCACAAGAAAACACATTACATTTTGTAGAAGTTGGTGACAAACATTTCCATTTTTCATTCTAACTTAATTACATATATGTAAAATTATATATAAATACTTTAAATATTTTATGTTATATAATATATAAATGTATACAGTAAATGTATATATACATTATAGATATACTGTATATCACTATAGATTTCTGAACAAGTTGGTGATATGTATCTATATCTACCTATATGCATATGTATATCTATTTCATGTGAGAATCACTTTCTCAATAATCATATAATTTACCAAAAAACAAAATACTACATCTGTAGAAATAATGATCTATAGATTCAAAAATATACAAATAAGGAAATTTACTTTGACAACTGTCAAATTCAAATTAAAGGAAGAAACTCAGTTGAAAAATCTATATTTTAAAAAATTTTAAAAATAAGCTTTCATATTAATGAATTATAAAATATATAGCATCATAATACAAATATAGATGGAAGTGGATATTCATAGCATTATAAATTAACAGCTTTAGTTTTCCATATACACACAGAAAATGGAATGGGTTTAGACTCCTCCTTCCTTGCCTACCCTAAAACACACACACACACACACACACACACACACACACACACACACAATACAGCAACAACAAAAAATAAAGACAGATCCAAGGTGACTAATCCATTTTGAACCATAAAGGAGACATTGGATCATTAAATAACACAATTGGAGTCATGGCTAAGACCTAAAAGTCCTATGCATTGTTATCTTCTATTCATTATCCGTTGGAGTTAAACAGCCCCCAAAATGAACAGAACCTCAAACTGTGTTTAGACATTAGAAATTCCTGATCTTCTAACTGTTGTTCACAGGATTCAAACAAGGAAAGTCTTTGAAGTGGTATTACTGATACATATTTCATAGTTGGACGGGAAATTCTACAATAGGCAATGCCTCATTTTGCTTTAGAATTGGAAGCTAATAAAACATGTCCACATATGAACTATACAAAGAACTAGTCCCCAGAATTTACTGAGACCAAATCATATGCCCTCTGTTTTTTTTTTCAATTCCCTAGAGAATACTCGACAACTGGCTTTTGAGCCTGAGTTTTGAAATTCAAGATTTCAGTTTAGTTCACTGAGCCTGTAAACAAAAGCTGTTATAATCTTTGCTTTGGGAGTCTTAAAGAATTTGAGTTTTGTGGAAAGATTCTTCAACATTTAAGATTTGAAAAGTGTGAGAATGCCACCCTTAGTAGTGGGTCCCTCTTCCCCGTGTTCATTTAGGACAATGTTTCTCTCTATTGAGCAAAGATCAGAATCATTTGGAGGGCTGGTTAAACCCAGGTTGCTGGCCCAGATCCAGTGAGTTTCTAATTCAGGAGATCTGGGGTGGGGCCCATAAATTTGCATTTGTAACAAGTTTCATAAATTTGCATGATTTAATAAATTTCATAAATTTGCGTTTGTAACAAGTTTCAACTGCTTATGCACTTGATACACAGACCAAACTTTGAGAACCACTGTTTTAGGCTATGTATCCATTAATTTATCAGCTGAAATTACATACACCTAACACACGAAAAATAACTTGGGCTGATTTGGTCTATATTTACGTCTCCAAAAAGACATATGGATCCATATACTCTTACATTATAGAATAACAAATTTTACTTCTAGTAACAAGTATATGTTATTGCACGTATATGTTTCTTGCATAAAATGAAGTAAACCTGTGAACATTATCAATGCTATTATACCCCAAAATAAGACAATATTTTAGATTCGTAAATTGCTAGTTTTTAATTTTCCATATGTTTTTAACTTCAAACAAAAATCTTACTTAAGCTGGTCTCTTGGGGCTTTCCATTGACATCTTCTAAGGTGATTCAGTGGCTGAAGAAATGCAGAGGCTAATCATTTTGATTAATTTCTCATTAGATCTACCTGTATTCCAGAGGAAATGATCAATGTTACCATTCAAAGCGGCCAGGTGAAGATCTAACAGCATTTCTAGAACATATGCAGTTAATTTCTAATAATTCAGTTTATGGACTTCAGTGGAAATTGGTAAAACTCTCTTCAGTCCTAACTTAGTAGAAGGTTGTTTTTTTTAATAAAGAAAGTAAATCTCTCATCATTTACCCTCATATTCCTTTTATTCTTTACTTTTTTGAAAACAGTGTTTAAAACCACTCGTTTGTAATTATTGTTAAAATTATCACTGAACACAATGAAAGTCAATCCCAACCACATATGCCAATATTTTTTAATTCAAGAATTTCACCTGCAGATTAGTTTTGTTTTTCTTTTTCTTGTTTTTTTTTTTTTTTTTTTTTTAACAAATCTGGGATGCTGAAAGTAGAGCTGGAATGGTTTTGAAATCTGAAATTGATGTACCTTCAAGCAACTTTCGGTTTGATTCTCCTGGGTGATTCAGAACATCTATTCTGGAATGTGGTTATACCAACTATTATTGCAGAAACTGAGGGAAATGCCAGACAACAATAGAATCCTATTTTGGGGGGAGGGGGAATACATTTGACTAAGAAAAATAAAATCAACTTAGGACAATATTGTATTTCCCCAGTGCTTCAACATGGAGAATGATATCCTGTGAATAAAATCTTGTCAACCATTCCAGTTAAATATTTTAGTTTTAATGATTTGATTTTTAAAAAATATAACATATAAATATATATATAACATACAATAGTATATGTGCTGTTTTCTGGTTTCATAAAGAAATCCAAATAAAAAACTGAGAATAAAAATAGTTCTGTAGAATTTTAAAATGTGCCCCAGTAAGCATAAACAAACTCAGAATTAAATATGGCTTCCATAATTAGGTAATAAACTAAGCAGGATGATTTTGCTACATATTTTTATAAGAAAAACACTGAAGATATGACTGGCATAACTTCTAAAACTTCCAAATATTCAACCTGTACCAAAAAGCCCTATTTGTATCTGCATTTCCTACACATTTAAAATTCTACTCTTCCCCTATTATTTCCTTTAATCTGGCTATGGATAACGTTAATTTTACCAAAGAGTTAAAATTTCAGTTCTTGTTAATAATGTACATAAATCCTCAACCCAGAAAATACTACAAAACTCTTTCAAAAACTTCAAATATAGAACAAAATTGTCCACCTTTACACAATGACCCTTCTGCCATGTTGACTAAAACAGCTTCTCCACACACTTGACAAATCTGGAATTTGTATGTCTTCTATGTTTAACACAGTTTCCCAGTAGAAAAATATACTGGTACATTTGAGTGAATTTATTATATGTTAAATTCCCCTCCCAAGGTTTCTAGAGCCAGCTGATGGGTCTTATTAAATGTACAAGATTCAAGACAGATATGTCTTGAATCAAATCATAATCCTCTTGTCAGATGCAATATAACTTTTTCATATCCTTTGAATTACTGCGATTGAGAGTTTTCTGTTTTGACGAATCTGTGCCTTTCTCAAAGAGTGGTTGATCTCTCCTTAATTGATACTGTCTTACAAACTAGAGGTCAGGGCCTCACCTTCTTACCCACTGATCATAATTGTCTTTCCATCCATCAACATGTATCCTCACGAGAAAATGAATAATTCAAGTTACTGTGACTAAATTACTAATTGTGGCTTCATAAAAATCTGTCCCTTTTAATGTTTGTGCCATGTGATAATTATGACTTGGAACCTCTCTTTTACAACGGTTTCAATGGCTCTATAATGGACCCAGTTTCTTTGAAGTATTCAAAACATTCAAAAAGAATTTTTGTGTAACTCCTGAGTAGAATAAATTAAAATATGTTAATATCACAGTAGCCAAGAGAGAAAATAGAAGGGTAAGGTGCATATAACAAAATAAAAAATGTATCAAAATGTCCATCTTATTTTTTCATAAGATCACATGAAATCAATGGTCTATACCTGAAGATCAACCAAAATGATGAATTTATTGGCCATATATATCATTCCAGTTTTATCTTCACTTTATTTTGCATGGGTGTACATCTTTCTCCAATTACACTTTCACCATGACTACTGATGTTTGACGTAAAGTTCCTTGTCAACACTTCTATTCCCATTCAAAGATTGAAAGTCTTGCACACTTTCTTAAACTCTTTTTTTGAAAAGTCAAGCAGAAGCATTTGGTATCATTAAGTCGTTCCACTAGAAAAGCTTTCTAATTTGTACACTTTATCTAAGAGTTCCAGGGTAGACAAGATGTTCTCAACACATCACTCGATGTGGTGAAAGTCAGAACCACTTACATCATATCAGAAGTCCAGAGTTCAGTTCATTTCCGATGATTAATATCTTCATAGATCATTAAAATTAGCAAATTTCTTACTTACAAAAGTAAAAAAAAACTGGTATGTAGGGCAAAGTCTACATGGGAACATCAATTCTCATACTTTCTGAGGTCATTCCCTTGGCAGGTCCTATGGATGTGTGTTTAAAGCCAGGGACAAACTTCAGAAGGCTACTGCCAACGATGTTATATCATCAGAACTTCCATGGAGACTGGTGTTCTTTGAGTCTTCACTTGATTCCGCAAGGTGGCACGATACTGAGCATATGCTGCTAACTTAGCAACTATGCCTGTTTCTGAGGAAGTTTTGCTTTCTTTGATGAAAGCTTCCGCATTACCTGAAGTCTGGCCAAAATTCCTGGACTCTGATGAATATCTTCTTGAACATGGAACACTGCAAGAATACTTTGTTTTAGAAGAAAAAACATCCGCACACCAACTATTCTACACAGTATGCTAGGAGCTTTGCCAGATATATCATCTGGATGTGCATAGGCTTGTCAATTAACATCTTATAATTGTGATTAAAAGGCTTCTTCCTCATTCTCATCAGAGTCTGAGTGCCACTTGAATCCTCAGCACGGCTACCATATAACTTTCAAACATCTAGGTGAATCTCTTCTTTTCTTTTCAGACCCTTTCAGTCACTTTTCAAAAGACTAAGAGGAGATGGGTTCTTTGGGTAAACTTAGATAACTTTTAACATCTCTTCTGACTTTAATCCTTTGTTTCTGACGGTGTCTCATGGGTAGAGATTGTTCATGTCTTCAGGGCCACTGAGCCCTCTCTCCACTCAAGGGGCAGACTCCTCTCCCCAGGACTGTGTGACACCAGCAGAGTTATGCTGGACCCCTCTCCCTTCTTGGATTTTTTTCAAGACAATATAATATAATCCTATAAATATTCTTTTTATATTAGAAAGTCATTTATTAGTTATCTATTGATACATGACAATTTAACACCCAAAGGCAGCTTAAACAAACATTTATTATCTCACTCAGTTTCTACAGGTCAGAAATTTGGAAGAAGCTTAGCTACATGTCCCTGATGGTGAGTCTCACCTAAGGCTGCAAACAAGCTATCTGGTAGGGCTATAGTTACTAAAAGGCTTCAGTGAGGTTGAGGGATCTAGTTCTAAGCTCACTCATTTGACTTTTGGCAATAGGCCTCAGTTTCTCACTGGTTTATGGACAGTGGTCTAAGTTCCTTGCCACATGGACTTCTCTGTAAGGCTGGTTATCTCATGGCAAATATGAACCAAGAGAAAAGGGCATGAGAGAAGGCAAGGTCAAGATGGAAACCGTAGTGTCTTTTATAACGCAATCTCAGGGGTGATGTACTATCAGTTCTGCTGAGTTCTATTTACCACTCAAACTTAGTGGGAACAAATTACACAAGGACATGAATATACGATGTGGAAAGCATTGGGAGCCATCTTGGAAGCTGGCTATCACATCATTTAAGCAAAAGTTTGGGATGTTAATATGTCCAGTTTCTAAATATAATTCTCCAACTCTTCTAGGAAAAAGAAATTTCAAAGGCATTATAAAAACAGACAAAAAATAGGAATCAATAATTTATTGAACCGAATGAGGAAAAACAAGAAGTATAAACATAGAAGATATATAGATTTCACATCTATGTATAGAACTGTGATGATGTAAAAATATCAAGAAAGCTGATGTGGAGAGAAATTAATGAATTCTGTTTTGACAATGCTAAGTGTCAGGTAACAATAAGGTACTCAAGTAACACATGGTTGGTATGTAGAGATTTAACACTGTCCTACAAGGGAGAATTCAGAGATAGAAATGAAATTTTTATAATATGGACTCTACAATAGAGGGAATATAATATAGAAACAGAGGCAAGAACCAAAGAATTAAGAAACAGAAGGGGAAATTACTGGAAGAAAAGAAAAGGAAAAAAAAAAAGCACACCTCTCAGGGAGGAGAGGGAAAAAGGAAAATCATACATTTTGGTTCATGAAGTCATGAGAAGAAAGGAAGTTCCAAAAACAGGTTCACAAACATCAAGGACAGACTCACGTACCCAAATAAGAAAACTGGCTCCTTGTTAGGCTAAGATGTCAGGATCTAAGAACCACATACCTCCGGCATCCTGGGTTCCCACAATATTATTAACTGAGATTAATCTTTATGAAGCTTTCACTCCCAGTTTTAAAAGAAAATAATTTCCCCAAACTTTTAGAGCAGCAAATAGCAAATTTAATTGGAAACCAGATCGTGTTGCATTCACCTTCTGTCAGCACGTCACTGCCTTCAGCTGTAAAACTGATTGACGTGATTCCAAATGGAAAAAGGTATGGGAGTGTGAATATAAAAGGAAAACATTTGACTGTGGATTCAAAATATATGAGATGAGAAAATATTTGAATAAATATAATTCTGCTTAACATTTATTGAAACTAGCTAAGATATTAATAACATTTTGATTTAAATGTCATGCGTCTTTTCATGCTATGTTACAAGGGGCTGCTATTTATTTCATCATTTTCTTACACAAAGTCCACTTGAAGAGGCAGGTGTGAAATAGTCTCTCCTTTTGGCCATCACACCTGTTACTGGTGGAGTGTCTTCAAGCAGCCCTTTTTCCTAACTCCCATACCCTCTGGAGAGGTATGCCCGGGAGGATGGGGTGAGGAGTTCCCCTGGGAAGCTACAAGCTACAGGAGCAATCCCTTAGTCCCCGACTCCAGAGGGGACCGCTGAGCATTTAAGTCATTCAATAGCAAGTTATCTCAGAGATATCGTAGGGCTCTATGTGGAGAGAAGAGAGGAAGACAAATAGCAAGAGAGAGCAGGGTGAGCTGACAAGTTCTGCAGCAGCTGTGCCTGGGGCAGAGCCGGGAAAGTGTGTGACACAGAAGCCTGGGATCCAGGGGCCCTAGTGAGAATGAACAGAGGACGGCAATTGTGAAAACTCCAGGCGTTTCCACTCCCCTTAGCCCCCGACAGCAACCTCCCACCCACAGGCCAGGGTTCACGGAGGCTGTAATTCCAACCCTCCCTTTACTAGTATTTTTTCCTCAAATTAATGTGGCTATAGCGAAGACTATTTATAAATAGTCAGGAATAGCCACGGTATTACTGTATCGGTTATGAACATAGTCTTTAAGCTCAAACAGAAATTAAAATCTTGACTCAGTCTCTTGTTGGCAACGCGGCTCTCCGAATCTGTTTCCTCAACTGTGATAGATGAGGTTTATCTTTTACCTCACTGTCTTGTGGAATTGTTGGAAAGTTTGTTAAATCTATTTACATTACAAAACTAGCAAATTACAGAGTAATTAACTAGTAAACTAGTCAATTACAGAGCTGGTTTCAAACCCAGGTCTGCCTGATTCTGAAGTGCATGCTTTTGGCCCCTGCCTGACAAAGGAGAAGCATTTAAATATTTGCTGCTATCATTATAAAAATAAAAAAGTGAAAACTGGAAAAATACAAAATCATGAATGGCAAAATAGTAATTACTGTTATCCATTGCTCTGATAATGACAAATATATATTAAGTACCCGTATATGATCAGGGCTTTTGCATAAATCATCTCATCCTATAGTCGAACATTCTTATGAGGCTAGAATAACCTCATAGGTTAATAATTAATAATCCTTATTATTAGAATGAGAATAATAGAATAATTCCTTAGAATTAATGATCCTTATCATCCCAGGATTCCAGATGAGCAAACTGAGGTACAGAATGTTGAAATAATTACCTGTGGTCACATAGCTAGTAACCAGAGGAGCTAAAATTCAAAATGACGGACTGCGGCACCTACATATTTGAGCACTAATCTATGGGATTATACTGCCTGCCACCACTTGAACTTGACTGTTTTCTTTCTCGACTAGATTCTTATACTTTTTTTTGTTTCTCTCTGTGTGTGTACGTATGTATTCAAATAGTCGTATTCATGTTAAAATATTCAAAAGTTGTATTCATAACGTACTTAACATTTTATGCTGCTTTTTGTCCTCTAACATTCTCTCATAAGTTTTTCCTATATTGTCCTTCAACTGCCATAATTATATTTTATTTTATTCATACATAACATTCTATACAGTAATGTTCTAAAACTGAAAAAGCCATTCTTCTACGATTTGACATTTCATTTAGCTCACATTCAATTTTTGCCTGGCATAAACAACTACACAATAAATTTATATATATAATCTTTTTTAGTTATCAAATTATTTTCCAAGCTAAATTTTTCAGGAGATTCTTAAGTTAAAGTATATGAACGTTTATATAACTTCTTATACATACCAAAATGCTTTATTAAAACCTCACCACAGCATTGTCCAATACTAACATCAAAGAAAAATATACATAAAACAACTATTAAGGGAAGTTTTGTTTTTATTCATGACTACACATATAGATATATATCCCGGTGTTGCTGTGATAGGCCCCAAAATGCACGTGGTTTGAGTGTGTGCATCCGGTAGAAATGATGGGTAGAGTTGCCACGTTTGCTCTGCGCCCGGAGCCTGAGCAGCGCATGTAAAGAGCTTGCCAAGCCTTTCTTGTAATCAGACGCCACTGAAAAGCGCACCTAACTGACCCCAAAGTCAACGGGGAACACTCAGCCTTGGGCTCATTAGCATTAGGCCATAACCAATAGAGCTAATTTTCCAACTAATGCTTCACAGCAGGTACTTAATAGGTTCTTGTTTACCATCTAAGGTCTTTTGCTCCACCCCATATGCCCACATTCTCTCCTGCTCCTCAGACTCCCCAGTAATCTCAAACTACAGATCTTAACAAACACATTTTCATTCTCCCTAAGAGCCTCACAAGGACCCAACGTTCTTAAAGATCTTTTCCTTTTGGAGAGCATAGTAAATGTATTTTATTTTACCAACACTTAGTAAACTCATATTTCTTATGATTCTATGACTTTTTCATATCATTCTACCTCATCTCTCTCGAATTTCTGAATTTGGAACTGATTCTCAGTACTGCAAACTTGGACACCATTTTTAGTGAGTATATGCCAATAAAATGTAAGTATTTCATATACTTTGACAACTTAGTTTTGGTATCAGTCTTACATTGGTTATTTCCTTAAGTAACAGTAATTTTCTTTTCCTTGGTTGAGGCATTGCAGCTCTGGGGGCACAAAGAACCCACTCTTTTGATTAGACACTGACCTGCTCTGCAGAGTGCTGATGGTCAGAGTGTTGGAAAGATACTGCTGTCAAACCAGCCGTTCCGAGAACAACCAGTGAGGAGAGAGCCTGAGCAGGAGAATGTGGAGAGACTATACACATGCTGTTGAGAAACCATGGAAAATTGCAGAAATAATTGAGGTACTTTTGCAGAAGGATGAGTTCCTATATTGTGTGGGTAGATTCGGGGGCTGGGTACATTTTGCTTATTGCTGTTAACATGAGGCTTCAGACTCTTGAGGCCTCAGGAAACTCTTGTGAGATGCAGACACGGCTGTAATACTAATGTGGATGTCAATATGTGGACATAGATATAAAAGATGTCAAGACTGATACAGCGACAGACATTAAGTATACATCCAGCAGCAAGCTGACATCTGATCTCTACTTCTACATTTGTATGGACTTACTCATAATAGGGGAACTATGATTCTTTTTTTCCTCATTAGGAATCAAATAAAAATTTTTCTTGTTTTTGACACACATTAACTGAATATAAGCAGCATTTAACTTATGGTGAATTGATATTTTTAATACTTACCTGAAAATACTTGATTTGAAATGATATTCAGTGAAATACTCAGACCAAATAATCTGCTTCCGGGACTAGTTTATATTCAATTCAGACAAGGAAGTAAGGAAAGTAACAATTTCAATGCACAATCTTCCATACCGATGTGTATTACATCCCCTCTTGATTACCCACAGATTATACACATAGAAGATAAGTTATGACTATTTGTGACTTTACCCTCTTAGCACTGAGTTCTGGTCTTAGACATCTAAAAAAAAAAAAAAAAGAAAAGAAAGGAGTGGAGAAGAAGAGTAGAGAGAGGGCAGAGATGGAAACAGAAGAAGGGAGAAGGAGAAGAAATATTTATCTTTTTTGTAAATATTTTTATAATAGGTAGTTCCCATATGTTTTCACATATTACATCAACTATAGTATAGTATTCATCTAAGAATGACCTAAACTGCACACAGATTTGACCTCTATCATGAATATGTGGGTATTTATTATTACATCATAGTGTGAAATATATTGGTAAAATCTCCAAACAGCAACAGCAAAACACCTAGAGCCTGGTGGTCTGAGAGGTTGATACCCTGCTCTTAGTATATAACAGTTACATATAAATGTAAAAGAATCTTAGTGATCAGATTATTTAGGCTTTTACGATTCAAAGTATGTTGCACGGACCAGCAGCATCCCATTACCCAGGAGCTGATTAGAAGTACAGAAACTCAGGCCCCATCCCAAATTGACTGAATCAAGAACAGCACTTTGATAAGATCCTCCGGATGATGCACAGGTTCATTAAATCTTAAAAGAACTTATGTGGGTGGATCCCCTTATCTCTAAGTTGAAGACACTGAAGGTCAGAGAGAATAGATCACTTGTGTAAGTAATGTTTAACAACACAATGGAAGGATCAGAATGGAATCTAATCTCACGAGGCTAAGCCCAGGTTCTTTCCACTAAATTATACTTCCGGAACTACTTTAACACCCACACACGTGCACACATACACACACGGTGTGCACACGTGCACACACACATCTTCCTTTCCCCGAAGTTCCACCAGTGAAACTTCATGATTTACAACAGATCCCATTTTATAGGAACCAGAAGGCTTCTATGGCAAATGGATTTATCTGTCCTTACCGTCTTCTTCTTTTAGGCGACATTACCACATGACTCTCTTCTTACCCAATTCCACTTATCCCACCTGTATTGGGAAGTCCATCCTCCCCTACGTATTGGGAAGTCCATTCTCCCCTACCTCCTCAAGAATTAACACTCAGCAAGTCCTCCTCTTCCTACAGCTCACTCACAACATCCTTCCCATTTCAATTTCCTTCAAGATATTGTTTTCTTCTTCTAACAAACTATCTCTTCATTTCGTTTTACAACCAAACTTCTTGAAATACTTTTTTCCATGTTCATGATTTTCATGAACAAATAAATGAGAGGCGTTGACGGAAAACTATGTGTTCATATGCCAAAGTCAAGCTCTCCAAACAATTCAATTATGTCATCATTTCAAAGACTAAAGCCCAGAATTTTCCAAAGTGTGTGCCACAGAACATTTGTTTTGGGAAAGGCCAATGTGTCCCTCTCAGAAAGGCCAACTGCCTGCATAGCCACACACCTCTACAAAATGCAGCTCATTACAGCACCCAAACAGAAATTCAAAACTGACCTTAGCGTGTCCGAAGATTTGTACTGTACTGTGATAAAACTTTTAAGCTTTGTTTTCTCAGCACATCCCACGCTTATTTAATCATTGTTAGTTTGTTGTTTCCTTTTGTTTAACCTTTTAGTTACAAGGTACTTCTCATGAGACAATGTTCTGTGAAATATCATTTTTTTTAAAAGCTGTATCACTAGTCTGTAGACTATTTTTTCAAAGCGTATCCGTGTATAATATATTTGACTTATTTGCTGCTATAATCTTTCTTATTAAATGTTGATGTTGTCATGACTGTATAGAAGATTTTTATACAGCAAATCTAAGGGCTTATTTTAGTACATATGTAATTATCAGTAATCCAGAGATTTTGTTTAAATTCTTGACAAATAATGTAAAAATAGAATGCATGTTAATATGAGGTCATCTGTTTTATTTAGAGCTTTGTGTAATTCATTTAAACTCTTGGAAATGACTAATTTCCACTTACAAATTTTCTCATTTAGTGACACATGACTGTGTTTAAAAAAAAAAACTAAAAGTTAAAGGAAGCTTTATATCTTTATGTGATAGTATAATTTTGTTTCTTTTTTTACTCTAAGGTAAAATATGTGTACTTGTTTAAATGGATGGAAAAATCCCCCTGAGTAAATGTTAATTTGATTAGTCCATTTACAAGTCCTTTTAGGTTTTATACATGACAAAATTAATCACAAGGCAAAGTTTTATCTTGTCTATGACATAGTTATTCAAAAACACTCCATCATCAAAAGGTCTTTTTCAAAACATTATTTCAGTTTTCTTTTTCTTTCTTTCTTTCTCTTTCTTTCTTTCTTTCTTTCTTTCTTTCTTTCTTTCTTTCTTTCTTTCTTTTTCTTTCTTTTTCTTTCTGAGCGAGCACGTGAGCAGGGGAATGAGGGGCAGAGAGAGAGGGAGAGAGAGCATCTCAAGCAGACTCCAGCCAGCATGGAGTCCAATGTGAGTCTCAATCCCAGGACCCTGAGTTCAAGGCCCAAGCGGAAATCGAGTCTGACCCTTAACCCACTGAGCCACCCAGGCACCCCTATTTCAGTTCTTTAAATGCAGAGCTATTATGATGCAAATATTTGTTCTAGGTGCTAATGAAACAAGGATAAATAAGATGTTGTTTTCCTTCTCCACATGTTTATGACACAGTGAAGAAAACAAAGTACAAACATCTCATCACAGTGTTAAGTGTGTGATAGGCGCTGAGATGGAGGTATGCAGAGAGGTCTCAGACATATTTCCACTGCGTCCTGTTTACAGCACTACAATTTGTTATTTCCTTCAGTGTAAGAAACAGTACAGTCTCCTAGTTTTCTATTTTTTATAAGGCCCTCTTGCTTTTCAGGCTGAACCTATGAGAAAGCCAATGTTAAATTTTGCTTCCCTATACTGATGTTACTGTCATTAACAGAGAGATGAGGAGAGAACGTTTATTAACTTGCTTTGAAGTAAAACAAAAATAGGAGTTTTTACAAAGGCATTGCTTGTTTTGATCTAGGACCCTGCACTTTGATCTGTCCTTACTTTGAAGATGATTCTAAAAGAAAATTTCAGATATACTCAGGTAACAATATTTGCATAAAAGACCCAGAACTCCCAACTGAAAGAGATATCATTCCAGTACAAAAAAAAACATATTTTAAAATGATTCATGTTTTCACAGACAGTGATGACGATCCAAGCTATAGTCTTCTTCTCCAAGAGGTACAGAAGTCCTTTTCTGATATGTAATTGAATGTGGTTTGGCAATTTATTAAGCTTCAGGGGAGGTTTTCGATAACGAGTCAGGAAGCAATACTTACAGAGATTTGGACACTTGATAGATTTTCACATTGATAACTTTTTATATTTTAGGAGTAAAGATTTCTAATTGTCTATTCAGATTCTCCCCTGCCTACTACACAAAATGAGCTTGCTTGAATATTTTGCATTGCTTTCAGAAAAGCTGGGATATTGTTCATGCCAGATATTTTAACTATAAAAATTACTTAAAAAATACCTTAAATCCTCCTTTACCGGTAACATCAAGCAAATTTTTATCTAAGTCTTAGACCACAGCTACCTGATGCAGAAGCTTTCCAGATACCATTCCCTAAAATGAAAACCCACACAGAGAAAAGAAAGATCTCTTATCTTTACATACGTTACATATCTTTGTAGATATTTTGTAAATTTTAAAGTGTGTAATAAATTGTGGCTTGTGTGGCTGCTCATCTCACTAAACTGTGTACCTTTCATAATACCGTAGTGATTGCTGTGCTAAGCTGTACTGCAATGCAATTAATGCATATTCATTGTATTACTGAGTGGACACATGATCAAGATATTAAAATAATAAGTTTACCAAATTTAGAAAAAGAAAACTTCTTCATACCCTGTTCAGTGCTTTTACGTGAAATGTGGTGATTAGAGTCCAGAAAGGGAATCTTAAAGTTAACTGGAATGACAGAGGCCATATATATATATATTTTTTTTTTTCTTTAAAGGAAGGAAGATGGTTCTTTTGTGTTTACTGTGATGTCATTAAGTTACAAAATAAGCCAACAGGCATAAAGAACCACAGAAGAAGTTCTAGAATTTTTCTCATTAGCTTTGCCATGCTCTTTAGTCTTTGTATTAGGACTTTGCTCCTTTTTTTAAAAACAAAGATTTAGTTGCAATTTATAGAAGTGAGGAGGAAATAAGATACAGTGAGAATTGATAAGGGAGATTGCACTGCTGAGAACCTTGGTTTATAGTGGTGATAAACATAAGTCAAAGAGTCCAACAATCTTGAAATTGATTTTTATGCAATGAACAGATGGTGAACCACATAAAAATACTTAAAAGTAAATACTGTAATACGGAGAAATACTTATGCTATTATGTTAATTGCAAAAGGAGGATATACACTTTTATGATCATTACTCATACATGAAACGAATATTTATCAACCCTACTGTGTATGCGGTGTTTTATTAGTTGCTAGGAACACAATGATAGCTAAGACAGAAAGAGTCTGTGTTTTTTAGAGTCTACAACCTCCTCAGGGTGGAGTGGGGGTGGGAGGCTGAATGAATGCAGACAATTAAACAGATTCTCAACACGAAATGTTTTAAGTCTTAGAAGGGGGAATTACATGGTGCCTCAATAACCCCTATATAGTAATGAGTCTAAATCAAAAACCCAAAGAAGGCTCCTAGGAGGAAAAACTCATAAATGCCTTTGGATTATATTTTAAAAATAGGTGGGGTGTCGTGAAATAAGTCAATCAGAGAAAGACATGTATCACATGACCTCACTGATATGAGGAATTCTTAATCTCAGGAAACAAACTGAGTGTTACTGGAGTGGTTGGGGGTGGGAGGGATGGGGTGGCTGGGTGATAGACATTGGGGAGGGTATGTGCTACGGTGAGCGCTGTGAATTGTGCAAGACTGTTGAATCACAGATCTGTACTTCTGAAACAAATAACGCAACATATTTTAAGAAAAAAGAAAAAGAAGAAGATAACAGGAGAGGAAGAAAAGGGGAGTATGTCAGAGGGGGAGACAAACCATGAGAGATGATGGACTCTGAAAAACAAACTGAGGGTTCTAGAGGGGAGGGGGGGAGGGGGATGGGTTATCCTGGTGATGGGTATTGAGGAGGGCACGTTCTGCATGGAGCACTGGGTGTTATGAACAAACAATGAATCATGGAACACTGCACCAAAAACTAATGATGTAATATATGGTGATTAACATAACAATAAAAAATTAAAAAAAAAATAAAATAAAACATTTGGCATGCATCAAAAAAAAAAATAGGTGGGGTGTCAAGTGATCTAATTGTGATTGAGTTGGAGAGTAACAACCGCAGGTAGAGAGGATTCTGATTTCTTTTTTTAAATTTTTTGTATATTTCAAATTGTTCTTAGTGAACATAGCTTTTATAATGGGAACAATAAAGATTGAAATAACACAATAACAATAAGGGGATATAAGTTAATTTAGGTACAAAGACAATACTCGACGATATTTATGGTGGAATTTACACAGGAAGAATTTCCAGTAGAGCTAAGTTAGATACCGGATAAAGTGTGCATGCATGTCTGTTGATTTTATTCTGCAGGATTGGGTGCAACGAGTGATTTAGCCAGAACACAACATTAAAATAGCCCCTACATGTCAAACCAAGAAGTCTACTGCCCCTCTTCACAGTTGGTCTTCCTCTGTCTGTCTGTCTGTCTTTCTCTCAACGCTTTTAGCATCTGCTATTCACATTGCTCTTTTTCATTTTCCCCTGAAGAATATTATTTTCATGTGCCAGTTTTATGTATTTATTTGTTATGCAAATAACTTCTTTAATAATAGTTCTTTTTCTCATTTATATTTGCGATATTTGGTATAGAAATGTGCTTGATTAAGTTTTTAGATTATTGATAAACTTTTTGGAATATTGAAACTTTCCTCAAATGCTTGATGTCTTAAAGGTAATTTCTAATAAACAAAACAATAACTTTCCAAATGAGAATTGTATAATTATAAAATGTTGTAAATCCCTATTTTCCACATAGTAGATATTGAGTAACTTAGTTTTAAAGACTGATAGAATACATACATACATATATACATAAATGCTTACATGTCATTTTTATGTACATTAAAATATTTGCTAGATAAAACTTACCTTTAACTTCAAAATAATCATGAGTCTGATGTTACAAGCTTATTCAGCAAAATCAATCACAATGATGTTGAGTATACTTAGGCTCATTGTATATAATTATGTAAAAGATGCTTAATCTAGTTGTGTACCCCTTGGGATTACTAAAGCAATGAAAGATATTTAGATAAAAACTTCACTACAATATAATTTTATGTGCTTTAAAATCATGAAATCATGCTAAAAAATGAATGCGTTATTTTATCTCTTCAAAAATGTTGCTTTATCTGCCTTTAAAGCAGGGAATCATCTCTGAGATTGGGAAATGAGTGAACTCTTTGTGGTGCATGCAATTCACTTAAGCTGTGGTCATGCCCTTTATATAATATAGAGATTTCACCTTTTTGTTTGGCCGTTTATGGATACCTGAAAGATGCTTCCTACATTGCACTTTCCTTATTAAGAAACAGCAGTGGGAAATGAATGGCTAAAGTGAATCCTGAAGTCAGAACAGTACCCCCAAACTAAAATTAGGAAGAAAATGCTCCAAAAACAAGTGATGGGAAAAACAAGAAAAGAGGAAACCACACTTACTCAGCACTCTCTGTTGGGTTGTTACCTCATCATCATAGAGAAGTCAAACACATCTGGTAAAACAAGAGCCACCATCATAGTAAAAATTAATGGAGTTTTTAAATTACCAAAAATTATTAACAAGATAAATATCTATATTTTATTAATTTTAGAAGATCTTGTATCTAATCTTAATTCTTCTTTAAGATTGTGCAAATACCACATTAATATTAATGAAAATCTGGAAATCATGTGATATATATATATGTAATTAGATAACACAGATCATAAAATTTATTTCCAGTTTTTGAGTATTGATTTGGGTAAATACAATAATCAAATTCAACAATACTTTAGAACTTTAGATCTAAATTCAAATAATAAACCAGTACCCTAAAACAAGTAGTGTGGATAATATACATTTGAACATTATGAAAATGCCATTTTCACAGGTCAAAATTAGTTAAAAATTATTATTATTATATGGCATAACACATATTTTAAATTAACAGGCTTTTTAGTACAGTTTTAGATTTATAAATTGGGTAGCTAATACAGAGAGTTCCCATATGCCCCTTGCACCAACCACAGCTTCCCCTATTACTAACACCCTATATTAGTGTGGTACATTTGTTACAATTAATGAACTGATATTGTTACATTATTATTAACTATAGTTCATAGTTTACATTAAGGTTTATTCTTGATGTGTACAGTTCTATGTGTTTGATGAATGTATGTCATGTATTTACCATTAGAATGTCATACAGAATAGCTTAACTACCCTAAAAATCCCCTTTGCTTCACCTATTAATCCTACACTATCTCTCCCCAAAACCCTACCAACCACTGATCTTTTTACTCTAATTTTCATCTTACCAGAATGTCATGTAGTTGTAATCATACTGTAGGTAGTCTTTTCGGACTTTTTTTTTTTTTAATTAACAATAGGCTTTTAACATTCTTCCACATCTTTTTGTGGCTTGATAGCTCATCTTTTTTATTGCTGAACAATATCACCTTTTATGGATATATACATTTTGCTTTTCCATTCAACCTATTGAAGGACATCTTGGTTGCTTCCAGTTTTGGGCAATTACACATAAAATTGCTATAAGCATTAATTTGTTTGTTTGTGGATAGAAGTTTTCAAAGCCACTGGATAAATACCTAGGAATGAGATCGTTGCATCATATTGTAGGACTATGTTTATCTTTGTAAGAAACTACCTTTCCAAAATGGCTGTAATTCCCACCAGCAATGAATGAGAGTTTCTGTTGCTCCACATTCTCATCAGCTTTGATATTTCCAGCTTTTTGGATTTTTGTTATTCTAATAGATGTGTCGTGATATGTCATTATTGTTTTAATTTGTTATTCCTTGATAACAAATGGTATTGAGCACCACTTTATATACTTATTTGCCATCGGCATACCTTCTTGGTGAGTTATCTATTCAGAACTTTTGCCAATTTTTTAATCAGGTTGTTTTCAAGTTTACATGTTTTGCATGTAAGTCCTTTACCTGCCCCATCCATTGCCAGATACAGGCGAATTAAAAGCCATAATCCCTTGACAGCAGCTGGGAAAGTATAGTCAAGCCCCTTCCAGGGAGAATCTTGGAGCAGAGCATTTTTGCCTCTTCCCTCGACACTGAGCCCAAAGGGATAGCAAAGGAATCAAAATAGCCACTTTGTTTTCAGTGATCCTGGGAGACTCACAAATGGGTAGTTGCATTGGCTTTAAGAGCTGGGTGATTGGGGAGTCAGCCCCTTGGGTGGCAAAAGTGAGGCTGCTAGAGGTGTGACTAGGCTCCTTCCTGGAAGAAGCTGGAGACTTAGTTTCATTGCTGGAGCTGGCCAGCGACGAGAAAACATGGGATAGTGCCCACAAACCCATTAGGTCTCCCAGAGCCCCATCAGTTCCCAGACGCAGGGAAATTGGAAGCCAACCTCAGGCGCAGCTGCAGAAGTGTTCAGTCAAACCCCTTATGGAGAAACTGGGAGCTGAATGTGTTTTGCCTATTCCCTGTGTGCTGAGCCCAGGGGGATAACTGTGGAAGTGTTGCTCATCCATTTAACACTGCTTCTTTGTTTTCTGTCCTCCCAGGGGACTTTCAAATGCCAAGCCCCATTGGCTCAGAGCTGGGGGATTTGGGGAGTCAGTCCCTCAGGTGGCAGCTATAAAAGCTGCGGCACCAGATATGTGATGCAAACCCCCCTCTTAGGGAGAAACTGGAAGTTGGGCTTCTCACCTGATCGTAAGGTGCTGTGCCAGGGGTGGGGTTTATGGTGTGAATGTTGTCTCAGCTTTTCCTACTTATTTTGATGTGGGTATTTTCTAGGTCCCTTGGTGTTTAGAAGCACCCTGACCAGTTTCTGGATTTCTCTCAGAGGTAATTGATTTATGAGAAGCTGTTTATTTGGTACATCCATAGAAGGAAGGAGAGTCAAGATCCTCCTCTCTGCCACCTTGCTCACATCCTATAACTTTCTTCAATTATACAATCTTACAATGCCAGAGTCCCAGCGGCCTACTGATCATAACTTTTCACCAAAGAATATCATCAGCAGTCCCCTAGAAAAATTTTGGATGGAGAACTCTTTTCTTAAATTTGTGGTAATTGACCATAAATTTTCTTTATTATTGAATAAAATTATCATTGCTTCCTTGAGTAGTCATTGCCATTTTCTTTGTCTATTTCACATTGCAAAGTTCCCAGAACTTCCTTTACTCATGCCACAATCTTATGAACAAATATCTTTGCCAGTGCTTTTTAAATCTGTGTATTCATGTGTTTTATCAGTTCTGAAAATTCCTAGTCATTATTCCTTTATTTTTTAGATTTCATTTATCTGAGAGAGAGATCACAAGCAGGGGAGTGGAATAGAGGGAGAAGCAGACTCCTCACTGAGCAGGGACCCTGATGTGGGACTTGATCTCAGGACTCTGGGATCATGACCTGAGCTGAAGGCAGATGCTTAACTGACTGAGCCACCCTGGCATCCCTTACTCATTATTCCTAAAAGTATTGACTCTCTTCTACTCTTTCTATTCTTTCTTTCTGGAACTCTGATTAGATCTTCTCATTATGGTCTTTTTTCTAATTTCTCTCTTATATTTTTATAAGCTATTATATTTGTATATTTCCTTAAGATATATATATATAGAGAGAGAACAGAGTATATGTATATATGAGAGAGAGAGTGAGAGAGAATATACATATATATAGAGAGAGAAAGAATATAGAGAATTTATATAGAGAGAGAATATAGAGAATACATATAGAGTATGTATATATGTATATATATATATATATATGTATATATTCAAACTATTCTCTACTCAGGTATATAGGATCCCTGTAAATCTGTACACCAAGTTTTTATTTCTAACAATCATATTTTTATTTCTGGAACTTCTATTTGTTTCTATTTCAATATGCCTAGTCATCTTTAATAGTCACTTGTCACTTATTTGTATGTTTTACTTCATCCATTAAAAAAAAAAAACATTTTAATCATAACTATTCTGTAGCCTGTATCTAAAAGTTCCAATATCTGTAGCCTGGAATGTGGGGAGGGCGGTATATAACCATGTTAATTGTTTCTGCTGACATATACTTGTGGTGACTTTCCTTCTTGCATGCTCAGTCATCTCTGTATGCTCATTTATTAATCTCAGTTTTAAGGATCTTATGAACTTAACTGGCAATGCTTTCTTCTAGACAAGACTTTTCCCTTCTAGGAGACAAAAGTTGCCTCTGAGCTGGAAGTCTTCAATCCCATTTAAGGGTCTTGATCAATAAGGGATGCTTCAAACTCAGCTCAAAAACCTTGTCCTGGCCTGAGGACCAGTGCTCAAATGCAGAACTACTTTTGGCATCTATTCCCAAGATAACTCCATTTCTTCACACATCTTACCACTCTGTTTCAACTCAGACACAAGATCTCAGATGATAACGATAAGGAGGAAAAAAAGGAAGAAGAATTTGAATTTGCAGGGCCCATGGAGACCTACGTTATACAGGCATGTCATCATCAAAAGACTTTTATTTTGAAAGTAGTTTTCTGATATAGGAAGTTTTATCAAAATATCTAGTCTACCAGAAGCAGACATCCCCCAAAGATTTTTTCGGAAGTCACATTGCATTATCTCACAATAGGCAAATTGATCAACTACTCCCAATAATTTAATATAAGGTTCCTTTAATTCTTGCATATTCCATCAGTTGACGATAGAAATGTTGACTGTAAATGTAATACCTTACATTTTAACTTACATTAAATTGAATTTTGACAGTTTCGTTTGAGTCGACATGTTTTCTGAATTGTAATTCTTTCATTGAATGAATTGGTAATTCCTCTCAAAATTTGATCATCTGCAAATTTGATTAAGTTAATAAAGAGGGGACAATTGACGGGGCTTCTGACACCCTCCCGCAGCTCAGCACTAGGAATGTTATAGAATTAGGAATCGAGCTCTGAAAATGCTAAAGTCCAGGAAAAGTCCCTGGGGGAGGCTTGTGACCAAGTGTTCTCAGGTAGGCGAGGGCAGATTGCCATGAGAGGGTGGGATGGAGGGTTTTTAATTTATGTTTTTCTCTTTTTGCCAGATAACCTTTGGCGGATTATTTTCTAGATTTATACCACTGTAGTACAGAAAAAGAAAATCAGAAAACTGAATCCCTTAATATATTACAAATGACACAATACTGTTAAGTTCAGTATTTTTCAGGAATTCAATAAAGATTCAACATCATCAATGTACTTCACCATGTAAAAACACTATTTTAGGCACTGGGATCAAAACAGAAAATAAACAGAAATGCCCTCATGGAGTTTACATTTTGATGAATAAACTGATAATGACTGTGACACTTAAATCGGGCTTTTGAATGCCATTATGTATCTTTCCTCATATAATTTTCACAGCACCATTAAGAGTTCTGTGCTAGTGTTGTTTCTCCTTCCCCAAAGAAGATCTGAAAGACAAAGAGATTAAGAAACTCGCCTGAAGTCACACAACTTGTGAGTGGTTGAGTTCAGATTCCAACTGTGCAGTCTCCTCCAGAACTGTACTTGGACCTGGGAATTCAATTGATAAGTTATCATTTATTCCTATCAGAATACAAAAATGAAAGAGGAGAATGACAACACATGCTTCTGAAGAAGTGGGGAGCATAAGAATTCTACAGCACCTAAACTGGTTCAGCCATTCTGTGAGGCTACAGTGAAGGTTTTGGAAACCTTAAAGTGGTGTAGACCCTGTGATCCAGTGCTTGGACGCTAACGTTCACACAGGGTTCCGCTAGATATTTATCGATGTAGGAAAGATGTTAGGGTTCGAAGCCAATGGCCAAGAAAGAATTCCTGAGATGTCTTTGGTGCAAAAAGGTGATGTTATTAAAGCACCGGGGACAGGACCCGTGGGCAGAAAGAGCTGCACTGGGGTCATGAAGAGTGGCCCATTATATACTTTCAAGTTGGGAGGGGTTAGGGATAGTGTAAGTCTTTAAGGATTTTGGAAGCAAGGTTTCCAGGACCCTGAGGGGGCTAGCTATTGTTCAGAAAAGGTCATTGATTACTGTCTAATAAAACCTTGGTCATGAGACCCTTCAGATATATATCGGTGGGTCATATGCTTGGGTAATGATTGCCAACATGTATCTTGGGTGGGGGGAGGTAGAGATAAAGGAATTTTCCAAAGGAATTTTTAATATGTTAAAGTAGACTTACAGGATCCTGGGGGTCTGGCTGAGATTGCCTTTTGCCCTTAGGAAAGTGTCAACATCCCGGCAGTTGAGTCCCTAGGGGAATGTCACTCTGCCCACCTCAAGGACTTGTCAATGGGCTGCAAGTAGTAAAGGAATTTAGTAATATTTCTTCTGTTTTTGTTTCCCACATCATTTATCCTGGTGTTGTAGGAGGGTGAAGGAAGTAGAAGATAACTCCGATGTCCATCCATAAAGTAATAGAGAGAATAATGACCTGAATGTTGCTAAAAAGCAACAAACTAGAGGCATATTCAGTAATAATATTCAGACCTCAAAATCATAGTGTTGAGTTAGGAGAGTAGGAAACAGAATAATGCATCACTTAGTTAACTTAAAATACAGATAAACACATAGATATTTAAAGGAAGCTTTTAAGGGTGTACTTCAAACATATAAGCAAGCGTGAGTAGGGTGAGAATGGAAATCAGGGGAAGGAAAAGTAAAATGAAGCAAGCGTATGATTTCCTCAGACTGAGAACAATAAGCTGTGAGCTAAGAAATGTGATTAGCTCCATTCCACATGTGAAGGCCAAATGAACAAATCAATCAACCAATCAAGAAAATAAGATCCCTTAGCGGAAGTTAATTAGAAAATAAGTACATTAAATTTTTTCCCCAAAATTTTACTATGAATCCAACATTTTATTTTCTGCCACACTCCCTTTTGCAGCCTGTTCCTCTTCCATACTTTTAATCCATCCTAAAGGCTTGACAGGGTTAACTCCATAACTCAAAATAATTCAGAGAGAAAATGTCATTGAATTATAAAAAGGAAGCATCCCGCATCACTCAGAATTTTTTATGGCAATGTAAATTCTTTTCATTCAAAAAGGATCTTTTAATATTTTAATTAGGATACTGTGTTATATGAAAGGAACATCTGATTTTAGAAATGCAAATGAGGGTAGGCTAGGAAACAAAGGTACAGAATTAAAAAGGTAATATGCAGTTCAGCAACCAGCAATGAAGAGAAAGAATGTGGGGAAGGATCAAGGAAATAACCTGATTTTTGAAGTGAAAATTGTACTAGCATTTTTCAAATTTAGCAATTTGACAAGGTTAATGACAGTTTTAATATACTTTTTTACTATAAAATGCAATACTTATCAGTAGGTAATCAACTTGAAATCAATCAAACTGCCTGTATTTATTGACAGCAACGGGAAGATACACAACCTGCACAGGTTCCCGGGGGCCCCACAGGCTGGCTGAGTGAGGAGGAGTGGCTGTTCCCTCACCATTCGGGCTTCCTTTTCCCCTTTCCCTTTCTGCCCACGGCTACAAAACAAAAGGCATTGATTGGAGACCATGCTATGAAATAGAGCTGAATTTCACAGCTTTCCCCTTTTAAACACGGGGGAATGGAGTCTCTGAAAGGTGAAACCACTTGGCCAAATGACAAAAAGGAGTGGGACTAAACTTCAGGTCTGCACTCAAGGAGTCCATGCGCTCATCACTGAGAGCACACTGCCCCAGGACGGTAGACCTAGGACTTCTCCACTCCCACAGGAGAAATTTGGCCACAGTCTTGTCTTGTCTGTCTCTCTTTCTCTCTTTCTCTCTTTCTCTCTTTCTCTCTTTCTCTCTTTCTCTCTTTCTCTCTTTCT